>NW_027098160.1:0-40000 GCF_019320115.1 Miscanthus floridulus
TCACTCAAGAAGCTAATGAAGAATGAATTGGTGAGAGGTTTGAAGGATGTGAAATTTAAGAAAGACAAGCTTTGTAGTGCATGTCAAGCCGACAAGCAAGTTGCAAACACTCATCCAACAAAAGCTTACATGTCAACAACAAGAGTGCTAGAGCTTCTTCATATGGATCTATTTGGACCAACAACTTACAAGAGTTTGGAAGGAAATCTCTATTGTCTTGTGATAGTTGATGACTACTCTAGATATACTTGGGTGTTCTTCCTTCATGACAAGACTGAAGTGGCCGCATGTTTTAAGAAGTTTGCCAAGAGAGCACAAAATAAATTTGAAGTAAAGCTAAAAAAGATAAGAAGTGACAATGGAAAAGAATTTGACAACACAAACATTGAAGTATATTATGATGAAGTAGGGATCAAGCATGAGGTCTTTGCAACATACACTCCTCAATAAAATGGTGTAGTAGAGAGAAAGAACCGAACACTTATCACCCTTGCAAGAACAATGCTTGATGAGTACAATACACCCAAAGCTCTATGGGCGGAAGCTATCAACACCGCATGTTATGCATCGAATCACCTATTTCTTCAAAAGTTTCTTGGCAAGACCCCTTATGAGTTGCACAATGGGAAAAAGCTAGACGTATCATTCTTCCTGGTGTTTGGTTGCAAATGCTACATCTATAAGAAGCGGCAACACCTAGGAAAGTTCCAAAGATATTGTGATATTGGTTTTTTTGTTGGTTACTCATCAAAGTCCAAAGCATATCGAGTATTTAATCATGTCACCAGCTTGGTTGAAGAAACATATGATGTGAAATTTGATGAATCTAACGGCTTCCAAGGAGTACATGAGAATCTTGAGAATGTAGGTGATGAACCATTGAGGGAGGCCATGAAGAACATTCCGGTTGGAGACATCAAGCCCAAAGATGATGAAGATGATGTACAAGTGATTGATCCATCTTCTTCATCAAATGTGCCACAAGATGATGATAATGATGGAAGAGTAGAAAATGAAGATACTCATGTCTCTCATGATCAAATGGTGGCACAAGCTCAAGATGTTGATGCTCCATAACCTCCCCCTCAAGTGGTTGATAGAAGAAATTCACCCCTACTACAAGCACATATACAAGATCTTATCATAGGGAGTCCTTCAAAGGGTGTAATGACTCGCTCTAAAAAACTTGCTTTATTTATTAAACATCACTCGTTTTTTTCTTGCATTGAGCCTAAAAATGTAAAAGAAGCTCTTCAAGATCCGGATTGGATAAATGCCATGCATGAAGAGTTGAACAACTTCACCCAAAATGAAGTTTGGACACTTGAAGAGCGACCACAAGATGCAAGAGTCATTGGAACAAAGTGGGTGTTCCGCAACAAACAAGATGATCAAGCCATCGTTGTTAGGAACATGGCAGCTAGTTGCGAAGGGGTTCTCCCAAGTTGAAGGGTTGGATTTTGGAAAGACCTTTGCACTAGTTGCAAGACTTGAAGCCATTTGTATCCTTCTTGCATATGCATCTCATCATGAAATGAAATTATATCAAATGAATGTTAAAAGTACATTTTAAGTGGTTTCATAAATGAACTAGTCTATGTTGATCAACCTCCCAGGTTTAAAGACCCTAGATATCCTAATCATGTCTATAGGTTGTCCAAGGCGCTATATGGGCTTAAGCAAGCCCCAAGAGCTTGGTATGAGCGCCTTCGGGATTTCCTCATTGAGAAGAACTTCACCATTGGGAAGGTCGATACCACACTATTTACCAAGAAGTTTGATGGAGAGATCTTCATTTGTCAAGTATATGTTGATGATATTATTTTTGGCTCATCAAATGAAGACTATTGCAAAGAGTTTGGTGAATTGATGTTAAAGGAGTTTGAGATGTCTATGATTGGAGAGCTTACATTCTTTCTTGGTTTTCAAGTTAAGTAAATGAAAGGGGATTTTTATCTCTCAAGAAAAATATACCAAGGACCTTCTCAAGAGGTTCAAAATGGATGAATGTAAGCCAATCAAGACACTACTGCCATCTAATGGACATCTCAACCTAGATGAGGGAGGTAAAACGGTTGATCAAACTCTCTACCGTTCTATGATTGGTAGTTTATTGTATTTGACCGCATCTAGGCCCGACATCATGTTTAGTGTGTGTATGTGTGCTAGATTTCAAGCTAATCCTAAGGAGGCTCACATGGTTGCTGTTAAAAGAATCCTTAGGTACCTTAAGCACACACCAAGCATTGGTCTTTCGTATCCCAAAGGAGATAGATTCCAACTAGTTGTCTATTCTGATTTGGATTATACCGGTTGCAAAATTGATAGAAAAAGCACATCCGGAGGGTGCCATTTTCTTGGTAGATCACTAGTGTCTTGGTCCTCCAAGAAGCAAAATAGTGTGGCATTGTCCACCACCGAGGTGGAGTACATTGCCACGGGTGCTTGTTGTGCACAAATTCTTTACATGAAGCAAACTCTTTTAGACTATGTGTAGTTCTATAAAAGGTACCTCTCTTGTGTGACAATGAGAGCGTGGTTAAGCTTGCTAATAATCCAGTTCAACACTCTCGCACCAAGCACATAGATATCCGCCATCATTCTCTTAGAGATCATTTTACTAAAAATGATATATCACTAGAAGGTGTAAGGACTGAGGATCAATTGACGGATATCTTCACTAAACCGCTAGATGAGGCTACATTTTATCGGTTGAGGAATGAGCTTAATATCCTTGGCTCTAGTAGCTTCACTAAAAATGAGTTTGTGTTGTCCCTTGCATTGCATTGTGATATAAAACATGTTTAATTTTTAGTAATGCATTTAGGGCTTGTCTAACATGGTTAAGATAACCGCCAAAAAGCATGTGAAGAAGCTTAGCCTTGGATCAAACTTGACAAGAAACTAAACTTACTTTCAAGTATTGCATTGCATGTGCAAGTGTGTTGCTTTGTCGTTTCTTTTTTGTTATGTTTTGAGCACCCGCTGTGTTTATCCATAAATAGGGAGAGCATTTGAAGCTCCTATTGGTCATAAAACCCTCTTGTGTGGTCACATGATGCTCCTCGCCCCTTTTGTTGCCTATTTTCTTAAAAATAATTATAGCTAAAGGCAAATTATTTAGAAAAACTTGAGGGTTTGAGAGAAGTCTCTCATATTAGTCTCAATTGGTGTTTAATTTGGATCTTATTGAAGTTTGGGACTTGATTGGGAGAAAGCGTCATGATGAAAGGAGGAGTTTATGCAGTTGAAGAGAGACCGGACGCATGGACCAGACTCACCTGTTGTAGTGTTCGGTTAGTACAAAAGGAGGATATATAGTTACTGAAGGAGGACCTGATGATGAACAGTGTTTCTATAGCGTCCGGTGTGACGATGTTTCTACGTTCGGTCAGTGCAGGATGGATCTTAGGGAAGGATCAGACTCTATGCTGCATCCGATCAATGGTCATTGGACGTGTCTAGTCATGATTTGAGGGTCTCTGGACCTCTCTGTTGTTGATAGAACTCCAGAGGGCTATGCCTGATCGTCTTTGCTGGTGCGTCCGATCACTGGAGTGCAAGCGGAATAGATTTCTCTTTTATTTCCTTGTCTGTCATGGGGGGGGGGGCCACCATATTACCATTCGCACTCACCGCGCCCGCGCGCCGCGCACATGCCTACATCTCTACCGTCGTGCCTTCGCCGTGCCCGTGCCTGTGCCTACATCTCCGCCACCATACCTTTGCCGCATCCATGCCTGTGCCCATGTCTGCATCTCAGCCTCCACGCCCATGCCTGCCTCTCCGCCACCACATCCATGCCTGCCTCTCTACCACCGCACCCGTGCCTGCCTCTTCATCGTCGTGCAGCCCATGCACCCACAACGCCTACATCATGCCGCCACGTGCTCGCACTCCACTTCGCTGCCTCATGCTCACGCACCACTGCATCGCCACATTGCCATCTTCTCGCACCTACAGTTCCTAGCATCGTGCCTTCTCAGCCACCACACTGCTTTGTGGCACCAACCCTAGCCCTAAGGTGCCATTGTTGTTCCTATGTGGTGTCCCTATGATCGATAACTTATCCCTTCGCATGTCTCGGGATTGTTCTAAGGTAGCAAGCCATATTCGCTCATTACTTTCCTATGCTTGCTTTCCATTAGGTCATTCGCTTCCCTAGTATATAAAGTTGCTTATATATATACTTCCTATTCTATCATGCAGTCAGTTTGAGCAGCGAGTTGGCTTGGCTATTGGGCAGTTGATAGATTTACTCGGGGCCAAGCCTATGAGTATGGATTAAGGCCAAGCTTCATGAGTGTCAGTTGGTAGTTGTTCCTTATCAGTGGTAGTGATTCCTGTCAGCCTCAGAGATGGCTCATTACAAGAACGTCGGAGGTGGTCCCGGCGATGAGGATCCAATGCCTCTGCCTCGCCTAACTGCTTAGTAAAAAGGAAAGGTGAAAAAGACTACAAAGAAGAAGCACAAGTTCAATGATGTTGAGGCAGAGAGAGAAGCAGTAGTGGCAGCCACTGTAGAGCGAGCCGAGATAGGTGGACCTGGCAGTGGCATTTGTATAGGTGATCAGTTATCACCAGCTCAGAGGGCCACCATTAAGAGGATTGAGGCTAGTCTTGGTAGTCCACCCAGAACCATCATGCTTGAAGGATGGCGTGTCTATTTAGAGGAAAGTCAGACTCAGGGGGTGACTGAGCAGCAGACACAGTTGGTAGAGTAGATAGAGAATGCTCCGTAGGGTGAGCAGGTTAAGGAGATAGAGCAGGCAGCACAGCCACAGCTTCGATGCTCTAGTCGCACACACACTTAGGTGTCACCGAGGCCTCAAACACAAAGGTAGGGCTCTCATCCACCTCCTAGACCACAGGGTCTGCCTCTGGTGGTTCACCTTGACCTGAGGGTAGCCACAGCTAGACAGGTGCAACAGCTATGGTTCGTATAGTTTGATGATTGATTTCTGCTGAGGCAGGATGAGCATGCCTTAGAGCACTTCTACACTGTGTTGCAGGAGGACTTCTATAGTGCATATCTCAACAACAGTGTTGCTTTTAGATCTTAGTGTGTTTGCTCCTTAGAGTCTCTAGTTGCAGCTGTAGGGGAGCAGATCCATCCTCACCTCACTTATCTGCCAGTCTTGTCAGATCCCTTTGGATGGACTGGTCGGTATGTTCCATCTTGGGTGAGTGAGTTCTACTCCTCCTTGTGGATTGACCCAAGACATAGGTTTATTCATTTTGCTTTCCGAGGGCGTAACTATAGGCTCTAGAGTTTGAGGGTCAGAGAGATACTGAGGATTCTAGAGTCACCTATTCATCTTCACGAGACATGCTATGGACAGACAGAGCCTCCGAGACGCCCTCATGGTAGACTTGTGCCACCTATAGATCTTGTCAGACCATGCTTCACACAACCGTTTGGCGCAGGGTCGAGCAGGACACCACATGACCTTACACCTATAGCTCAGCTCCCTGATGCTATTATGTGGACTCTGCTTCTAAGGATGGGCTACCATGAGGGCCTGACTCAAATTCAGCTGTGGCTAGTGCATTACCTGGTGTCTCAGACTGTCTTTGATATTTAGGATGTGATGCTCTCAGAGATGGAGGACACACTAGCAGAGGGCTTTAGAGGTCACCATCAGCTGCCTTATGCTCATTGGATCACTTTCTTACTCCGAAAGGTAGTTTCACACAAGTCCCCAGAGACAATGGCAGAGTGGACATGTGCTACTACTGAGTTTCCATAGTATGACATGAGCCAGATGCTATGTCATAGTCATGCAAGGACACCTCGCCAGCTGAGTCATCGCCCAGAGGTACCAGAGATAATAGCTTAGCAGGATGAGATCATCAGGGGCATGGCAGAGACAGAGGAGGAGCAGCTTGATGCATAGTAGGAAGATGAGGTCGAGAGCAACCCGAGTGAAAGCTCAAATGATGACTATTAGTTGATTCCATAGATGGCACCTCGTCCACACAATAGAGAGGCTAGTGGATCTAGCTCAGCTCCACCACAGCCACCGTAGATAGACCCAACACTTCTAGCTATACTTGAGCTAATGAGGCAGGACCAGGCACGCTAGGCATAGGAGACCGCAGCTGGACTTGCTTAGGTTCAGGCACAATAGGATGAGTTTTAGTGGCAGTAGTAGGCCATGTAGCAGCAACAGCTAATGATTCAACAGCAGTTACTCGGCTTCATGCAGCATGTATTCACTACTATCGGGGTTGATCCTCAGTAGTCTACATTTTAGATAGGCCAGCCTACCACCACCACTCCAATGACTTCAACTATATAGCCTAGTGAGCTTCTGAGTCAGAGACAACTAGCTCCTCAGTTTGCCTCACCTACAAAGTAGGTGTCTCAGTGGTTTGATTCACTAGGGATAGTTTAGGGTCCATACTTTACTCCTATTGTTACGGGCTTCACTCTGGCTTAAACTTCTTCAGTGTTAGTGATGGACACCCTAGTCTCCAGGAGTCCCGACGCTACCTTCAGTGAGCTTACAGGGTAGCCTACACCTCCAGTGTTCTGAGTCTCTGGTCCTACCACAGCTGCTCTAGTTACCAAGACTACCAAGACAATTCCATCGTCTGTTGCATCATTCGAGCCACCTTAGACAGTCACTCCTACACTTGAGGCTTCAGTGACAACGATAGCGGCAGATGTGGCTGCCCTTCCTACAGTGACACCTGCAGAGTCATAGGCCACACCAGTTACTGACCAGATCTAGACCGCTTCACCTTCACTTCTAGCTACAAAGGGCCAGACCCCTCAGAGTTCAGGGTCAGAGGATGATGCAACTTAGTTCTAGGTCTCTCACTGCACCTCAGCGCCCGACTCGACTGCTCCTATCCCACCGTCTGATCTTTAGGTTTTGGTGCTTGACACCAAAGGGGGAGGAGAACCAAGTATGTTAGGGACCGAGTATGTTATATTTAGGGGGAGCATGTGAGATAGACTCAATTCTTTTGGTCTTTCATGTGTGATACTTCATGCATTCAAGTTTACTTTCATGCATTGTATTATATACATGTGATGGTGAAACTTATGTGACATGTGTGCTCTCTACATTGTTATATATATATGTCATGTCACTTGGTTATGCTCATTGGCTTTGCTTCCACGTTTTACTCTGATTCAAATGAGCTTTACTTCATGTACTCATACTTAATTCATATCTTTTGAGTACACCATGTTGGCTTGGGTCATATAAGCATGCCTAATCCTTTTGCTCTTATTGTCAAAAGCTTATACGAACCAAGCATGTTAAAAACCTCACTCATCTCTTTTACATACTCGAGTTTGTGTTGTCATCAATCACCAAAAAGGGGGAGATTGAAAGCATCTAGGCCTCTAGTTGGGTTTCGGTGATTAATGAAGACACGAGATTACTATGACTGATGTGTATTTTGCAGAGGCAATTTGAGTTAGGTCATGGTAATGTAAATTGATTGGGCAATCATGGTTGTCATGCCCCTATTGATGGAAATCATTTTGGTTTTCAAAGGATGAACAATAAGGTTAAGGACGGACTAGTTCTAAGTGTTGTTTGGTGTTGGAGAGACACTTAGAATAGTTTAGGATTTTGTTTTTCCTTTGGCCGTACTATTAAGGGGGGTATGGACTAGTAGCTTAACCTAGGTGAGTCTAATGGATTAGGTGTGGTGCACACTTGTCAAACTTAGCACTAGGTAGCTCAAGAATAGCCCTAAGAACGATAGAAGTCAACTTCATTCACAAAAAAAATTGAATTGGAAGTAAATGGAGAGTCAAATGACTGACCGGACGCTAGTTTGGTTGTGACTGGGCGTAGCTTGGAGAGTCCGGTCAGTTCATTTGATCGGCAGCAGTAGTCAGAGTGCGACCGAACGCTGGACACCAGTACTCACAGGAAGTGATGCTAGCCGTATCTGTAGCAGCGTGGACAGGCTGTTGACCATGGACTAGACGCTAAATAGAGAAGTGACCGGACTCTGGGTGCCAACATCCGATCAACATTAGTAAGGTTCTAGAGAAGGTTTTCGATGACCGGACATGTCCGGTGGGTGCTGACCGGACGTAGGCCAGAGTCCGATCAGAGCAAATGGCTCTTTTTGACACGCTAACGTATTATACTGACCGGTGTATCTGGTCACCTTGACCAGAGCGTCCGGTCATCTCGATACTTGCTGAGTTGGACCTCAACTGTTATGTTTTGAATGGGTTGGTGTCGGGGACCTAATACTGGGGTACCCAATGGGGTGAAGCTAATAACCATCAAACGTTGATGCTTCCAAACAGACAAGAACACAGCTACACTTCTTGCCCGAATGACTGAAGATTGACTCCGCCTCGCTCGATGTCCTGGGCTGGCTCCGCCTTGCTCGACGTCCATGGGCAGGCTCCATCTCGCCCGACGTCCGAGGGCAAGCTCTGCCTCGCCCGACGTCTAGGGGCAAGCTCCGCCTCGCCCGATGTTAGAGGGCAAGCTTCGCCTCGCCCGATGTCTGGGGGCAAGCTCTGCCCCACCCAACGTTCTAGGCTGGCTCCACCTCGTCCGGCATTCTAGGCTGGCTCTGGCATGCTCGAGGTTCCAGGCTGGCTCTGCCTCGCTCGATGCTTGAGGGCAGGCTCCACCTTGCCTGATGTCCGAGGGCAGGTCTCCGCCCCACCCGACGTCCAAGGGCTGGCTCTGCCTCGCCCGACCCTCGAGGGCTGGCTCTGCCTCGCCCGACCCCAAGGGCTAGCTCTACCTCGCCTGACCCCCAAGGGTTAGACTCCTCCTCACCCGATGACTAAGGGCTGGCTCTGCCTCACCTGACGTCTTGGGGCTGGCTCTGCCTTGCTAGATGACTGCACCCTACTCCTTCATAATGACGAGCATAGAGTACGATAGGACATTTGAGTCAACCATAGTACCGAGGACCATGCCCTATAGTCTACAGGAAGGTACCATCATGATATGATGGGACGGACGCTTTAAGCCCTTTTTGGCCTGATAGAGCCCGAATAGTGTTGTAGACGCTAACTTTTGTCCTACAGTGTTGTGGGCGCTACCATCAGCCCTTGGGCGCAGATACTGACACAAGCATACGACAACCACTACAATCCAAGAGAGAACTCGCATCATCTACAGTGATAGATGTATGGTCACTTCCCCATCTACTCCCCATAGGGTCATAGCTCGGCACCCTGGCACACTGCACCGTCTACCGATATAGGATGTGACGCAACCACTTGTTGAACGAGGCCAGAGCACGATCCTATGAGGATCAACGAACATGCCATCCCTAGCACGGTCTGCCATGTCAGCAAGGCAAGCTCAAGGGAAAAGGAAGACCCAGCTCCTTCGAAGGACCTTCTCAATCTCTGGTTTTTTTCTCTTTCTCCCATCTGTAATCCTTGCTCCCCCTTAGTCTATAAAAGGGAGGGTAGGGCACCCCACTAAGGGGACGGATCAATCACACACATAACACACAGCCAAGCAGCAACCGAGCTCTTGACATCCTTTCGACCTTTCCATCAGAGACTTGAGACATGTCCCTCTCTCGACCGTTTGTACCCCTTACTATGAACCTTTCTTGTACTAATAACATGAGCAGCAGCAAACTAGACATAGGGACATTCTGCCCGAACTAGTATAAACCTTGTATCCTTTAGTACACCATCCGAGCCTAACGCACAACAAATATAAATTTACTAGTTGGTGTTTGTTCAAAACACCGACAGGGGGTATAAATACATATCCCACTCGTCCATTTGAGGTCTCTTGCCCATTTGTTTAGCTGAGAATCAACTTTGGAGTGCAAGGGAGAGCAAGAGCCTAGTGGGGTGATTGAGATTTGATAATCCAAGATTAAGGACCTCATTAGTGCATAGGGAGTAGTAAGTGTGCATCCACCTTACTCATTAGGCTTGTCTTGGTCAAGTGAGAGTTTGTGCTTGTTACTCTTGGTGATCGCCATCACCTAGACGACTCAGTAGTGATTGGGAGCTTGGTGATCATCTGGCGGAGCGTGTGGATGACCCATGTCACTTTGTGAGCGGTTGTGGGCGATTCACTGCGATGGAGTGTCAAAGAATCAGCCTGTAGAGAGCACTTGATCCTTGCGCAGATCAAGGGGGAGCTACACCCTTGCGCGGGTGCTCCAACGAGGACTAGTGGGGAGTGGCAACTCTTTGATACCTTGGGAATACATCGCCGTTTTCCTTTCCCTCTCTTTATTTTGAGCATTTACATTTGAGCAATTCATTTCGTGTCTTTACATTCCTAGAATTGCCATGCTAGAGTAGGATTGGAACCTAGGGTGCAAAACTTTTATATGGGAGAACAATAATAACACATTCTAGACACAAGGGGTGAAATAGGTAAGTGTAGGGCTTAATTATTGCAAAAATTTAGAATTAGCCCAATTCACCCCCCTCTTGGGCATCTTGATCCTTTCACAGCCCTTGAGGAGGTGGCGGATGAAGAGGCGGTGAATTTTTCAATGGCGTTGGCAAGGAAATGCTATGCCTACATGCTGCAAGTTGATGGTGATAGCTAGGGCAACGTGTGGTGGTCCCGGTGGCGACCCCCACACTCTTGCACAACACTTAGGATGGTGGCACCCCAATGGAGGAGGCGTGGAGGATGATCGCACGTAGGCTACTAGTATGCATGCTAGATCACATGATGGTGCCACTTGCATGACTGAGGAGAGCTACCGTGTTTGTGTGTGATGTGGTCGCTGGAGAGAGGCCACCATCGACTGTGGAGCGGCTATGCATGATGATGGTGGCATCATCGCATCTATATGCAATATGTGTTTTTTGAAGATGGCAATAGCCTAGTCGGTGGTGGTGGCAATGGCGAGCGTTTTGTAGCAGGGGGCAAGTTGGCATCAAATGAAAGCCTAGTTTGGTGGTGCGCCGGGCTGACAATGGCAACGCTTGGGTATCGTATTTCCACTTTAGGGCGTTATCGAGGTGCATTCCTCTCTCTCCCTAGTGGGACCTTCGTGTGAAAACCATGTCCAAGACCCTCTTGGCACTGTGTCCTTAAGAGGCATTGTCTTTGGAGGCCCTATTTCATTTTTTCTAGCTTAGCAACATGTGTATAACGGTTGTGGCTCTCTTAAATGTCAGGTGGGTTGGTGCAAGTGGTAAGTAGACCTTTCTTCTCTATCGCCCAATCCCTATACAACTCGATCCTTGGTGACATCCGAGAGTCTCTGTGCTAGTTGTTTTGATACATGGCAATGACGGTTAGGACCAGTGTGCTTGGATCTTTATTACTGGCTTGCTACTGTTTGGGCACGCTTAGTAGCAACCGACTCAGTGCTAGGCTCCTCCCCTAGCGGGTTGGGGCGTGGAAATGTCGGCCGACACCATGTTTGTCCAACATGTCAACTTTAGTTGTTTCATTTTTGTTCCTTTTCCCCCAATTATGGTATCCTAATGCTCTGTTCTTTATTTCTTGTATCAATAGATACATGCATTGACCCACATGTTTCCTTAAGAAAAACAGAATCTATAACATGTTTATGAGATCAATGATGTAGCAGAGAGGAGGGCCATGAAGGCGGCAATTTAGAAACCCTTTTCCAATATTGACACTTGAAATCTCCATTCTATCAAATTTTAAACGACCCTAAATTTCAATTTATCTAGTAGTAATAATTCTCTAAGGTCATGTGTGTTTTAGCAAGGGATTCTAAAAAGTGGCTTATATATTATAGATTGTGAAAAGCTGGTTTGTGGAAGCTAGGGGTTAAAAAAACTGAAACAAATATGTTCTTCCTAGGTTTTAGATGAGTTGGAATTTTGTTTGTAGGCTGGACCAAATGCAAATGGAGAGTAGATTATTGAATCATGAAATCTAGGTAGAATCTAATGTCAAAAGCCCATGGTTTATTTCAGCCAGGTAGTGCTCCCCCCCAAACAAAACAAATAGGGTCTTGACGGACAAGGATACTAGGAGTTCCCTATGGGGACGACTACCTAACAGGGGCCTGGCCTAGCCCACGATTTCATAAATGAAATAGTAAAACTTAAAAATTATTGCCAATTGTTAAGGAGTTTACCTAGCAAACTTTAGACAGCAATGTGAGCTAGGTGACACTTTCAATACTTGGCACTTATTGTATTCAATAGCTATATCTATGGTTGTTATATAGTTCTAGTTAATAATCCTACCGTTCTAATTTATCAATGAAATTTATATCAATAGATTTGCATTCAAAGTGCCTCCAAGATGATATTGATGCTTTAGTAAATGACAACATATTGTAACAGAAATTGAGGGCCAAAATCTATTTTGTATGGCATTCTAATAAGTTTTGGTTGCAAATTACCTTTCATGTGTTGAATTTGGATATTTGAAAAAAATGAGATGAGTAGTTTTGTATTGAAGAGTAAATCATATAAGTTTGCTATGTGTCATAAATATATATTTGCTGAAGAGTAAATCATATATGTTATGTGTCATAAACATACATTTCCTATGTTAACAAAAGTAGCACTTCAGTATAGTATGCATAAAACAACAATAATAATGTCTTTCCGAACTGCGAGTACTACTAGGGCCTAGGCATCTTTTAGTAGTTGCATGATGACAGATGGATTGCAACCAAAGATAATAAGTAGAAAGCCAGCCGAAACTAGACCCTATTGTTTTCGGTTCTTTAAGAGAAGTGGTTTCGTATCTGAAAGTAGTTCTCTTAAATTTCTTAGATAAACTATAGGTGAAAGGTGATTCTATGCGAGAAGTGAATCGATTGAATTTTCTAAGATAAACTATAGGTGAAAGGTGATTCTATGCGAGAAGTGAATCAGAAGAAACTATTTTTTAGCTCACAATGGGAGGTAGAGCAGACAATGAAGATTTTGTTTTGAAGGTTCTAGAACGTACTAGGGATGGCATGTCTCATCAGCATTATCGGTGACTCGATATATATGAAAGACGACGGCGTGTAAGTTTTTAGAAACGAATAAAAGCGAACTGTTGGTAGGATGTAATTTTTTCGCTCCAATAGTTTTTAGAAATGTTTCAAAACTAAAATTTTGAGGACTCAACTTTTTAGATACTAGTATTGCTCTAAAACATCATTTGAATCAAGAGTAGCTCTGCCAGATAGCCCGAAAGTATCGGGGGTCAAGAATCTGATCACTTGGTTGAGCTCATAATCATTCACCTCCCAATTATTACTTGTTAGTCCCATCTCTCCGTGATACGTGGGCATCGGTACTGGTGCTGTTTTTTATCGTTGTCGCTTGTTTGGAGATCCACACTTTCCATGGACAAATAAGAGCGCAGCACCTCATGCATCCTCCAGCCATGCTAATGTTTTCCAACTACTCCGTACTAGGGACAGAAGAAAGAGTACAAGTACTCCTAGGACACAGCAGTGAAGGAGTAGGGCCTTATTTAGATTGCAAATTTTTTGTAATCTGGACATTGTAGCATGTTTTGTTTGTATTTGACAAACTTTGTTCGATCATGGACTAACTAGGCTCAAAAGATTCGTCTCGTGATTTACAATCAAACTGTGCAATTAGTTATTTTTTTACCTACATTTAATGTTCCATGCATGCGTCCAAAAATTGATGTGATAGAGAGAAAGTGAAAAAACTTAGAATTTGAAGGTGATCTAAACAAGGCCTAGAAAACTGACACAGTGGAAGTGGTTGGCAGCAGAAAAAAACAAAGCGTGTCGAGACGAGACACGGAGACACATCAGCATCACAGATGTATGCATCCGCAGCCTTACCACAGAGCAATGATAAGCTACACCGTGGGTATGGAAATCTTGGATTTGCAAAGCAAACTCTAAATTGTCATCTGCTATCGCGTTTCATCATCTCAGGCCGTCATTTCTGTCGACGGGGGGCCAGCCGCCCACGCCAGGGGGCCTCCGCTGATGGTTTACGTGGCTGATGCTGTTTTGTTGATAAGGCTGTGTTTTTTTCTAAAAAGTTTCCTAAAAAGTGCTACAGTAGCTATTACATCGAATCTTACTATACGTGCATGGGGCATTAAATATAGACGGAAAAAACTAATTGCACAGTTTGGTTGGAAATCGCGAGACGAACGTTTTGAGCCTAATTAGTCCATGATTGAACACTCATTGCTAAATAAAAACAAAAATGCTACAATAACTAAATTCCTAAATTTCACGAGCTAAACACACAGCCTAGGCAGTTAAGCGAACACGACGCTCTCATTTTTTTGGTTTTGGTAGTTCGTGCCTTCGTCACCCAGTGCAGAGATGTATCCGCGCGCTAGCTCTCCGATTGACAGCTTTTGCACGCGACCAATCAATTTCCAGAGGGAGACATGGATGGATACAAGGAGAGAAACACTCATGTCATTTACTCATATCACCAATCAGTTCGATTGATTGGTATACAGCGACGGCGCCATAATTAGGACCTACGTACGTACTACATCCCTCGTGAAAAAAAATGCAACTATGGATTATGTGCCACAAAAAATAATTCACGTTTGACCAAGTTTTTAATATTCACAATTATATCTTTAAATTAATTTATTATAAAAATACATTTCATAATTAATTTGATGGTATTTATTTGGTATGATAAACATGGCGTGGGCAACATACATTTCGTAATTAATTTGACAACATACTTTTTTATTTATAATTGGACAAACTGAAGGTACTAAAACGTGACACTGTGCTAGAATTGCATTCTTTTAGGGACGGAGCTAGTATTTACTTGATTACAACTTTTAGACTTTTGGCTTAAAAATTAGCTTTTTAGTTTTTGGTTTATGGCTGTTGTCTTTTTACTATAACATTTTTAGGAAAAAATAGCAAGAGCTCAACCTTACAAGCTCCTCAAAACATGCTTTTTCTGCTTTTAGTTTATTTTTAAGAAGCCACTTTTGCAGCTTTTTAAAAGCTAGCTCAACAATTAGACCGTTGGTTTCAACTTCTTGCTTTTGCTGGGTTTGACTTTACTAGGAGTAGAGTACTTAACAAATGAAAATGAGATCTATACATTTCTCATTTTATTATGGATAATACTGACTAGTCAACCATCCAAAATTAATAATCCAAAAGCTGCTCTAATTCTAGCTGATCAAATATGACCTCGATGGAGTATATGAATCTCGCTTATTTAGAGACTGTTTGGAACTACTTCATAGACTTCACCATGAAGCAGCTCTATAAAAAAATAGAATTTCTGAAGCATCTTTTTAGACGCTCTCATAACTCTATTTTTTTTTTCTAGAGCAGAGTTTGTGGGGTTGCATCTATTTAACTAAAATACGCGGAGTAGAGCTGGGAAAAATAGAGCGGCGGAGCAGTCTACAGGCCCTTGCTCTTGTGATCTTGTCACTCATCGCAACTATTAGTACTAGAACAGATTTATCACGCTTCCATGCATGGTGGACACCCGAGCATCTGTATTATCTCGGTGCAGCCATCTCAATCATGTTATAGCTTGTTTGGCTGTCTGCATACATTAGAACCAGACTCTAGAGATGTAACTTGAGCGTGTTTAATTTGGTTGCCTGTACGGGAGTCTAGATCTAATTCACCAGATGCAAAAAAGTAGCCCACCAGAACGAGCTCTGGCTCGGTTGGCACGCGGTGCAGGTGAGCACGCTGCCCACCAGCGTTCGAACCCCGGATTTGACGCTGGTGTTTTTGCTAAAATAAATTATTATTTATTTTCATAATAATTTCTAGTGAAGCCTCTCAACGCGTGGTGCCACAAAGAGACTACAACGTTCTCATCGCCTACAGAGCCTGCTGATTTTTGGTGATCTATCTAGGACGTGTCTTCATATCTATGTATTGTTATAAGTCTGCTCGTGTACTAGTGGTGTGAGTGTGGTGTTCGTGTGTGTGGTGTAGGTGTGTGTCTGTATACGAACATATATTATAGCTGTATCCAGATGAGAGGTGATAAAAAAAATAGCCCACTACCTGGCTCGCTAGATACGGACTCTACTTGCGTTTCTGGAGAGCCAGGCTTGCATGATGCAACACATAGTTTCTTAATAATACTATTAACATGTGATTAATGTATATCAAGTGATATTAGTGTATTTTAAAGTAGATTAATATATTAGAGTTAAAGTAGGGACTATTATAGTGTCGTTACATAAGTTAAATATTATAAGATTACTTGTTTACCTACTTTTATTTTATATATGGTACGATTTCATACGGGCAACCAAACATTATATTTTTTTCAGTATATATAACCCACTAAATAAGAATGACTTACATCACTGTAGCCTGTTCAGCATGAGTCTGATGATTTCCGTATACGATGCAGGCTCTCTAAAGAAGACAACCAAACCGCCTATTAGTAATTCCAGATACTAGGGTGAGAGTCAGGGTAGGGCCAGCGCAAACAAACAAGGATACTGGTTTCAGCTTAAAGCTGTGTGCTACGTAGATACGATTGGTTCAGGACTCCAATCTCGCAACGCAGGCTGCTGACACTCAATAAAAGTGTTGCTTTCGTTATCTATTCCCCGTTTAGTTGCCAAAAAATTTTACATAGTAACTGTCATATCGAATCTTGCGGCACATGCATGGAGTACTAAATGTAGACGAAAAAAAAAACTAATTACACAGTTGGTCGAGAAATCGCGAGACGAAACTTTTGAACCTAATTAGTCCATAATTAGACACTAATTACCAAATACAAACGAAATGCTACAGTGAGCCAAAATCCAAAATTTTTTGGATCTAAACGCACCCTCAATGGAGCTGTGTATTTACTCGGGCCGAGACAAAAACGCGTCACAAAGCTTCAGCTTTGGCTTCCGTCGCGCGCTTGGATAGCAGCTTCTCATTTTTGTCAGGTGTTTTCCTCACGTCTTTGCAAAACTTTGTCTAAATTTTTTAAGCAATCATCGAAAGTTTTTTCATAAACAGAAAAATCATCCATGATTGCTTCTATCATATCAGAAAATATAGACATCATGCACCTTTGGAACAAAACTAGAGTGTTGCACAATCTGAAAGACATCCTTCGATAAGCATAAGTTCCATAGGGACAATTAAAAGTAGTTTTGCTTTGGTCATCAGGATAGATCTGGATTTGATGATAGCCAAAATACCCATCATGAAAACAAAAGAAAGAATGCTTTACAAGCCGTTCCAACATCTTATCAATGAAGGGTAATAGGAAGTGATCTTTCTTTGTTGCCGTGTTAAGTTTTCGGTAATCAATACACATCCGCCATCCTGTGACTGTTCGTTGTGGGATTAATTCATCTTTTTCATTTTTTTACCACAGTCATGCCCCCTTTCTTTGGTATAACTTGTACTGGGCTTACCCACTTACTATAAGGCATGGGATAGATTATCCCTGCATACAGAAGCTTTAAAACCTCTTTCTTCACAACTTTTCTTATCGCATTATTAAGCCTACGTTGGGGCTCCCTAGAAGGTGGATATGCTGGATCTATGTGAATGCAATGGATGCAAAGGGCAGGACTAATCCCCTTGAGGTCTTCAAGCGAGTAGCCGAAAGTAGAGCGACGCTTTTCTAAAATAGTAAGGAGTCGGAGGGTCTCATCCTCAGAGAGTTTATTGCTAATAATCACAGGGGACTCCCTATCGTTATTTAGAAAAGCGTATTTCAAACCTGAAGGAAGGGGTTTGAGCACAATGGGGGTTTTGGCGGCTCTTGAGTTTCATCCAAAGGGAAAGGATCTTTCGGTTCTTCTTTGTCTTGGATGAAATCCTAGACGTCTTCTTCGAGATCTTTGTCGGAGGCTTCTAGGAGAGATGCTGCCATAATCTCCTCCATTGGATCTTGCTCGGGACTCAACTCTGTCTTAACATGTATTGAGCGAGTGATGGGAATAGAAAGGTTTATGCTTTTCCTGAGACTTACGTTTATACTCCCTGTCGGGTACCATAAAACGGGGTACCCTGAGCGTATACCGAAAGAATCGCTTAGACCCTATCAAAATCAAAGCCAAAAGGCGAACCATTGGCTAACCGTCGGCCTTGTTCGAGGCCACCGGCTTTCCGCCTTGCCCGAGTGTGGGGGTATTAACCCCTATACCCTTACGGCTAGGCTTGGGCCAGCCCGGATCAGTGGGTTCGGTCCACCAAAAGACGACGCGCGGCCCGGCCAACCTGTTCGGAGTCCCGCGTAAGGAGTCAAGACGGATTTGGCGATCAAGCAAGATCCTGGTCGGTTAGAATAGGAATCCTTATCCGGCCACATATGGCAATTATAACGGGCTAGGATTAGTTTCTAGATCTATAACCCTGCCCCCCGGACTATATAAGGCGGGCAGGGGACCCCTCTAAAAAACATCTCTCATTGACATACAGCAATACAAATCAGACGCAGGACGTAGGTATTACGCCTTCTTGGCGGCCGAACCTGGATAAAACCTCGTGTCTGTCTTGCGTCACCGTCTTGTTTGGGGCTTGCGGATCTGTCTGCCGATAATCTACTACCTTGGGCATACCCCTAGGTAGACTGTCGACCATATTTTGTCGACAGTGGCATGCCAGGTAGGAGGTGTGCGTATTGCTCTCCAAGCAAACAAGATGGTCATCATCTCTGGCTCCATGGCTACGCCGAACGGCCTCACGTTCACCGTCGGCCAGGTCACCTAGACCACCGGCTCCGACGACTCCATCGCCATGACCACGGAGGAGGCGTGGATTCAGTCTACGCCGACCACTACTTCGCCTGCATCGGCTACGGCTCCGACCATGGTGGATACGGCTCCGACCACGACGGATACGGCTCCGACCATGACGGATACGGCTCCGACCACGATGGATCTGGCTCCGACCATGGTACATCTGGCTCCGACCATGCCTACATCACCTTCAGCCACGCCGACAACCCGTCATCCGCTTCCCCGCTACAAAGGGAAGCAGATCGACAACACCGACCTGCTCGACTCCATCGATCCGGTCAGCACCAAACTCGCTGAAAACCCTAGCTCTGGTAAGTACGATTCAAAGTCAACCTAATGAGCAGGTAACCGCTCCCCATAATAGATCTACCCGACCAGCTCAGCCCAGTCGTCCTGCACGACTTGGAACAGATCTCGTGGTCATATCTACTCCTGAGGGGCGCTCCGCTCATCACCAGCCAGCCTTCACGACGGGTCTCTGACTCTCCGAGTACGAAGCCTTGATAGAGAACCACTAGGTCCAGCCCTACGGCCTACGAAACATTGCCTCCAGCTACGCGAACAACCTACAACGCCACTCAGATCTGTGCTTTATGCACCGACCTCGGCCGAAGCCACGCAACTTCGTCAACATGATCCGGATTGAAGATTATCAAGAAGGATCCATCCACACGGTCCAAGAGGGTGACTCCAGCTCCTCGTCTGGCACCGCATCTGATGCCTCTGTCCACACCAAGCTCCAGCATCACGGAGATGAAGGCGTCGAATATGATCTGGATATCCCAGATCACGCCCCGGGGTTCCCACAATTCCCGTCTTTCCCACCAAGGCGAGGGGGTTTGATCAACGTGGTTAGCAATGATGAACCATCGGTAGTTGGTGAAACAGAACAAGAAAGGACTGCACGTGAAGCTCGCAACATTGACCGGTTTAATCGCCAGCAAATCGAAGCCGAAGCAGACCAGGAGGCACGACGCATAAGGGTCCAGCCACGTGACCTCAATGATGCTTTCGACAGGGTGGGAGACAAACAGGTCTTCAGGACTCCAAGTGCTAACGTAGCCGTCGCCATGGCAACAATGCAACGGCTACCGAACACCTCGGAAACCCAAGCAGTTCATGATGAAATATAAGCTTATCTGACGGCTGCCATGGCCCAGACCACGGAGATTGCAAACCAAGCTCGGGCTCCATCCGTATCAGTCGAGTCAAGCCACAGCCGCCAGCACCCAAGTCGTTCACAGCCACTCAACCAACATGGCTCGCGCAACAACGACCCATCAGATAACCGTCAAGGCGGAAACGGTGGCCATGATGGTGGCCAGAATGACAACCACCGTCGGGACAATAACCGCCGGGATAACCGCGACAATCGCCACGATAACCACGGCCGCAGGGCTAATCCAGATGGCAATCGAGATCGCCGCGATGGCAATAACGATCTCCACCACTACCTCGGTGTACGTGGTCTACGCGCTCGCATCAACCAGAGAGCCGACGATCGGGCATCCTACGAAAGCTATCGCCGTATGGAGTATGACACCACCCACGGTCCACCGGGTTTGAAGCAGTTTACTCCACACCTTTGCCAAGTCATATGGCCCAAGAATTTCAAGCTCGAGAAACTTCAGAAGTACGACGGCAAGGAAAACCCCGAATTATGGGTCATGCTCTATGAAGCTACGTGCAGATCAGCCATGGCTGACGAGCACGTCATATCTAACTACTTCCTAGTCGCTGTTGGCCATGCAGGTCACCAATGGCTGGGCAGCTTGCCACCGAACTACTTTGATTCTTGGCAGGAGCTTAAGCAAGCCTTCATCGATAATTTCATCGCTACTTGTGAACAACCGGGCAACCAGTACGATCTGCAATGGATCCAAGATCGGAAAGACGAGCCGCTGCACGAGTATGTTTGGCGTTTCTCGGAGATGCGCATCAAGGTCCCATCAATCTCCGACAACAAGGCAATCGAGGCTTTCATCACTGGCCTCCGCTTCCACGATGCCCTAAGAGACAAGCTCCTCTAGAAGAGACCTGAATCAATCACAGCGCTCTTGGCCACCGCTAAGAAATATGTGGATGCCGACGACACTAAAAAGATAATTGTTGAAGAAGCAGCAAGGGTTCCACGCTCCGACCACCCCCCACACCGCGACGATTACCGCGGCAATCATGGTCGGAACGACAATTTTGACCGCCGCAACCAGCGCAATAACTCCCGCGACCACCGTGACCAACTTAATCAGCGGCGCAACCGCCATGACGATTACAGGAGCAAGCGTGCTTAGGAAGACGTCGGCAAGGTCAATACCGTGAAAAAGGGTGGCGGACGTCGTAACTATGAAGACGACTATGCCAACGCATTGAAGGGGCCCTGCCAGCTCCATCCTAAGTCAAACCATACCATGGAGAATTGCCACATCCTCAAGACTATCTACACGCGTCAGTAGGCTCCGGATACATCCAATAAGCCTAACGATGCAGGGGAACAGCGCAACGAGGATAACGATGACGATGATGTAGACCCTCGTCATAAATACGTCAAGCCAACCAATCGCGTGCACACCATCATCGGCGGCAAGGTGTCCATTGAGACCAAACAAGAACGCAAGCTGCTCGCCCGCGCTTGCTTGAACGTGGCAAACACCAACAACCTTCTCACCGATCCGTGGCTCCCCCCGTGGTCTCACCGCAAAATCTACTTCAGCAGGAAGGACCAATGGGCCGCCATACCTGAACCAGGACGTTTTCCCCTGGTCCTCGATCCTTGTATCAACAAGGTTCAGTTCGACAGAGTACTGATCGACGACGGTAGCTCCATCGATATATTGTTCAAGAACAGTCTGCCCACCCTGAAAATAGCCTAGGCGGACCTGAAGCCGTACGAGGCGTAGTTCTGGGGCGTTCTCCCCGGACAGAGCTCTACACCTCTCGGGCAGATCACGTTACCTATGCAATTTGGGACTCCGAACCACTTCCGTACCGACTACGTCAACTTCGTGGTCGCTGACTTCGACGGCACCTACCATGCTATTCTTGGTCGACCATCGCTCACCAAGTTCATGGCCATACCTCATTACAGGTATCTGGTGCTCAAGATGCCTACCAAGAAAGGAGTTCTAACCCTCAGGGGCAATGTATACGCATCTTATACCTGCGAGGACGACAGCTTCAAAATAGTAGAAGCCCATGACCTCTCTATTCGCATGGCTGAGACCATGCTCGACGCTAAGAAGACCTCAGCCGACCACCTGTAGATCCTAGAGCTCGAGGCTCCATGCAAGAACATCAGGTCCAAGGAGCACAAAGCGATCCAGCTAGTCGATGGCGATCCTAGCAAAACGGCCCTTATCAGGGCCAACCTGGATCCCAAATAGGAAGACGCGCTCGTCAGGTTCTTGAGGAGCAACGTGGACGTGTTCGTATGGAAACCTTCTGACATGCCCGGTGTACCTCGAAACTTGATCGAGCACTCCTTAAATGTCAACAGCAAGGCCAAACCAATCAAGCAGAAGCTATGATGGTTCGCTCGTGACAAAAAGGAGGCGATTAGGGTAGAAGTTACATGGCTTTTGGCAGCCAGATTTATCAAAGAAGTGTATCATTCAGAGTGGTTAGCCAACCCAGTTCTTGTATGCAAAAAGAATAATGAATGGAGAATGTGCGTTGATTACACTAATCTCAACAAACACTGCCCTAAGGACCCTTCGGCTTACCTCACATAGACGAGGTCGTAGATTCAACTGTCGGTTGCGAGCTACTTTCCTTTCTTGATTGCTACTCTGGTTATCACCAGATCGCTCTCAAAAAGGATGATCAGATCAAGACATCTTTCATCATGCCTTTCGGCGCCTACTGCTACACGACTATGTCGTTCGGGCTCAAGAACGCCGGGGCTACCTACCAGCGCGCTATACAGGCCTGCCTCAATGATGAGATAAAAGACGGCCTTGTCGAGGCTTATGTCGACGATGTAGTTGTCAAAACCAAGGAAGCACATACCCTTGTTGACAACCTGGAACGCACCTTTGCAGCCCTCAATACGTTCCAATGGAAATTAAACCCAAAGAAGTGCATCTTTGGTGTTCCTTCTGGCATACTACTCGACAACGTTGTCAGTTACGACGGCATACGCCCTAACCCAAAGAAAGTCAAAGCTATCTTAGACATGAAGCCCCCAAAAAAGGTGAAGGATGTCCAGAAGCTTACCGGATGCATGGCTGCTCTAAGCCGTTTCATATCAAGATTAGGAGAAAAAGGACTACCATTTTTCAAACTGCTCAAAGCATCCGAGAAGTTTGAGTGGTCGGAGAAAGCAGACGCTGCCTTCACGCAGCTAAAACAATACCTTACATCACCTCTGGTCCTTACTGCTCCTAGAGAAGACGAAACTCTCCTACTTTACATTGCGGCAACCAATCGGGTAGTCTCCACTACCATGGTGGTCGAGCGCGACGAGCCGGGCCACGCCTATAAGGTACAGCGGCCAATTTATTTCATCAGTGAGGTACTCAACGAATCCAAGACCAGGTACCCACAGATTCAGAAACTGCTCTGCGCCATACTGATAACATCTCGAAAGTTGAGACATTACTTCGACGGATATCGTGTGGTGGTCATGACCGAGTACCCTTTGGGGGACATCATTTGCAATAAGGATGCGAATGGGCACATCATCAAATGGGCAATGAAGCTATGCCCCTTCTCCTTGGAATTTGCAAGCCGTACTACAATCAAGTCTCAGGCACTCGTCGAATTCATCGTCGAGTGGACAGACTTAAGCACGCCTGCCTCTCTGAGATCCGACGAATATTGGATGATGTACTTCGACGGCTCTCTCAACATTGGCGGTGCAGGAGCAGGAGTTCTTTTCATGTCACCATCCAAGGAGCAGCTCCGGTATGTCCTCAGGATTTATTTCCTAGCATCTAATAACACCGCTGAGTATGAAGCATGCCTGCATGGTTTATGCATTGCAGTTGAGCTTGGTGTTAAACATCTCTATGTCTACGGAGACTCGGCTCTGGTCATCAACCAACTCAATAAGGACTGGGACACGACCAGCAAAAAGATGGACGCATACTACAAATCGATAAGAAAGCTAGAAGGCAGGTTCTATGGCATCGAGTACATACACATGGTCCGGGACAAGAACCAAGCAGCGGATGCGCTGTCAAAGTTAGGATCATCCTGAGCCAAAATCCCACATGGCGTATTCATCCAAGACCTGCTCACGCCTTCCATCAAAGAGGAAGATTCCACGGTCGACAAAGCTCTAGACCAGCAATTGGTGGCTACGGTTCCGGCGCCGAGCACCACCGAGCCACCTCCGACCACTCATGAGCCAGACTGGAGAATACCTTTCATCAAGTACTTAACAGATGGTAGCGGTTATACTGATCGGATAGAAAACGAGCGCCTGATGTGTCGCAGTAAGCAGTATCTGCTCGTCGATGGCAAGTTATGGCGCAAAAACACAAAGGAGGAAATCTTGATGAAGTGTATAACCTAGGAGGAAGGCGAACATCTCCTAGACCAAATCCACTCTGGCTCCTGCAGCAACCACGTGGCCTCAAGAACACTGGTCGGTAAGGCTTTCCGAGCAGGGTTTTATTGGCCGTCAGCAGTAGTCAACGCAGAGAAGCTAGTCCGCCACTATGAGGGTTGTCAGTTCTTCGCCAAAAGAATCCACGTACCAGCACATGAGATCCAGACGATACCAGCCTCTTGGCCCTTCGCATGCTGGGGACTAGATATGATCGGGCCCTTCAAACTGGCTCCTGGGAAATTCACATGCGTCTTTATGCTGATTGACAAATTTTCTAAGTGGATAGAATACATGCCTTTGGTACAGGCATCTTCAGAAAAGGCTGTCACATTCCTCGACCAAGTCATTCACCATTTTGGCATACCCAACAGCATCATCACCGATCTAGGTACTCAGTTCACCGAGAACGTTTTTTGGGACTTCTGCGATGAAAGGAGCATAGTAGTAAAATACGTCTCGGTGGCGCACCCTAGAGCTAATGGACAAGTCAAGCGGGCAAATGGCATGATCTTGGACGCATTGAAGAAGAGGATGTACAAAGAAAACGACAAAGCTCCCGGAAGATGGCTCAAAGAGTTACCAGCCGTGGTCTGGGGCCTCAGAACTCAGCCCAGTCATAACGCCGCGTCTCACCATACTTTATGGTTTACGGCGCTACGGCAGTCCTCCCACCAGATATAGCTTTCAGATCAGCATGGGTAGAGAACTTCGACGAAGGCAAGGTCAATGAAGTATGGGAGCTAGAAGTGAACAGCGCAGAAGAGAAAAGGCTCGATTCTTGTGTACGTACGGCCAAATACCTTGCTGTTTTGCGCATGTACTACAACAAGAACGTTAAAGAGCGGTTCTTCGTGGTCGGGGACTTGATCCTGAAGTGGAAGACGAACCAGGCTGGCGTACACAAACTCGCAACCCCATGGGAGGGACCCTTCATGATCAAGGAAGTCACACGACCAATGTCTTATAGGTAAGCTCACCTAGATGGTACGGACGTACCAAACTCGTGGCACATCGACAAGCTTAGACGTTTCTATGCTTAACTACTGACATATGTACTCCTCTTGTACTTTCGATTTAATTCAATAAAGCAATTATGATTTCTCCGACCACTCTAATGTGTCACTTCGAATTTTATGGTTATTCTAACTTAGCCAGTAAAAGCCGACCACCACTCCTTCTACAGTTTTTGGAGTAGGCCCTGTCTCTGGTTCCTCCCAACACGTGCATGGGATTCGCTCTCTACGTTACGGGTGATCGGCAGGTCCCCCTTGGTTTGACTTGTCCGCGTCTATGTGTGCACAGGTCACCGTACCTCACACTCCGACCACATGGCAAACTAGGGCCACACAAACTTTTCGGGATGATGTGTCGAGCATAATGGTACAACTAAACAGAACGTTAACATGTTCTCACTTAGTTACACCAACATAAAGTTTCAAGCTTAAATACATTTTATACAAAGCAAACAAGCTTATAATGATATATAGTTACGTTATTACAAGCTTGCCTGAAGAGGCTCAAGTTTACAATAACACAACTATGTCCTCCTTCTACAGCTCTAAGCCTATTACATTGGTTGGTCGGGGCGCGTGGCGCTTACTGCTCGCTGCTTCCGATATCCTACTCAAGTCTCGGGGACTCTTGTGCTAGTCGAGCTGAAGGGGATGGCCCCGCCGATGCCTGGCTGGTCGAGACTGTAGGCTTCGTTGGTTGGCTTGCAACTGATAGCATTTCCAGCTGACTTGTCAATGGCGTACCCTATACAGGTGCTGTCCCACCTCCACACAGGTTAATGTCGCCAATTATCTTTGACGACAAGTCCAGCTGGGCCGTCCAAAGCTCCTCCGCCTTGTTTGGGTCTTCCTCCTTCGGGTACCTAGCCTCCAGGCGCTTGAGGTCGATCAAGGGGTAGTGGGCACGCACCATGCTTAGTACATGGGCACCCGTATACTCACCCGCCTCCTTCATGAACTCTTGAAACCATCCCCACACTTGTCTGCATCTCTCGACCAGTCCAAGCTGGGGCGTCCTTGGCTCTTCCTCTATGAGCACTGGGTCGATAAGGTCGAGGATGGGCACAATGCCAGTTGCCACTTCTTGGCACCGGTTCTTCCACGTGTCCCACTCCTCGGTGGCCTTGAGGCATCGTGCTTTCCAGCCGTCACGCTCTTTGATCACGGCCTCTAGATGCCTCTTGGCATTGACTTTTAAAACTGAACACCGTACAAGATATCAAATGTAATGGCACGACAAAACAAGGTGGGCAACAGAATGAGAAAGGTGGTCTGGAACACTTACTTTTCAGTTCCTCCTTCATTTTGGTTGTACGGCCATGGAGTTCAGACTGGTCGCGCGCTAGTTTCTCGTTGTCCTCCTTCAGGCGACCACACCCTGAGGTCACATGGCTATTTTCCTTTTGGAGGCGGGTTACTTCAGCTTCTAAGCCTGCATTATAGCTATTACTACCAACAACGCAACAAAACGTGTCATACACTTGCTGTGATAAAATGACAACTTACTTATTTTTTCTCGCTCTTTGTTATTGAGCTGGCCGACCAGGTTTTGGTTCTGTGCCTCTCGCTCTATCCTCTCCTGGTCGGCGGCTTCAAGTTGGCAGCGCAAGTGTTCCACCTCGGCTGCCAATTCTCTATTGTTCGCCGTGATCCCCTCAATCAGGTCAAATCACCTCTTTTGGTACTTTGCGGTCTTCATCAAGTCCTGCATATAGACAAGCTAAGTCAAACAGTTCGACTACATAACAGGGTCAAGGGGTTAAACCAAACATACATGGACTTCTGTCACTAGACGCTTTGCCGCTCGTTCAACTTTTAGGGTCTCTTCGACCTCTAGGATTTCTTCGTGCATAACCCACTTGTCGTTCCGCCAGCGCGACACATATACATGTTGTCGCTTATCTTGGGGATGGCCTGGGATTTCTTCTACTTTGTCCTCTTTGGCCTCTTGTTCAGGGGGCAGCGCTGGTCTAGAGTCTGCAGTTTCCACGATCACCATGGCTTTCCCATGAGCCGTAGCATTGGCTAGCGTGCTCTATGCCAACCCCGGTTGCTGCTCCTCGGCTTGGATTGGTTCCCTTGGCGCCAAGGTACTGCTTTAGCAGGGTTTGTGCTCGGAGAACTTGTACTTTGCTCGGCTGTCTTCTTGACCAGCTGCTCGGGGACTGACGTCTGGTCGCCCGTCTGCTCAGGCTCCGGTGGAATCTCTTCTTCAGGTTCCTCCACAACTCGCTGCTGAGTAGCTCTTTCCGCCAGTACTGGCGAAGCCATGCCGCATCCGGCTAGCTGGTCAGGATTTTCAGTGGAAGCCGACCTGATACACCAGGGAAAAGTTCAGAAGACAATAATATTCCATACAAATTATAAGCTTATATCAAAGTTACAGATACTTACAGCTTGGAGGCACGGAATGATGTGGCGAAGGAGCGTCTCTTCGATTGCGCCTGCTCCGCATGCTCGGTAGATTCCACCGGGTCTTTTCCGATGACCGGGACTGGCGCCGAGGTACGATGCTCGACACCTCTCGCTCATCCTCTGTGTTGTAATGGTCGGTGATGCGATCACTGCTGGCACAGAGGGGCCACCCTGCTCCATCGACCCCATTTGTCTCCTTCTCTTTCGAGGGATGAGCCGGAAGATGTCTGCATCCTCTGCTTCATCATCGGAAAGGGAGAAGATGGCTTGGCACCATTTGTTCATAGCCGGCCACTTGGCAGCAGCTCTGGTCGATGCATCCTCCACAACCTTGAGTGCCGCCTAGTGGACGTCTTCGGTCCTGGCATTGCTCTAGGCAGCTGGGCCAGCGACTTGCGACCAATCCACACCGGGGGGTGGAGACACGAACACCGCTGCCCGGTCACGACCATTACTCTGATAAACATAAAGGAGACAATAGTCAATTTCTTGTTACAACATGATTCTACAGTTACAAGGAAGCATCATTTACCTTTGGGGGAGGTCGGGCTAGCTTGAAGGCGTGCTCGATGTCGTTCAACCTGACATAATTGGGATCGGCTAGGTTGAATAGCTCCCCAATCCTGGCCTTGATTTCTATCTTGTCGTGTGCCTCTTTTCTAGTCCTCGTGGGATCTACGCTACCCTGGTACTCGAAGCTAGGATGAACCCTCTTTTGGCATGGTTGGATCCTTTGACTGATGAAGTTCCTGACCATGCTTGGACCATCTAGCTTTCCCCATGGGATCATCCCGAGTAGTTTAGCGATCTGCTCTAAGTTCTTGGGTTTCTCCGACCAGCTGTTCTTCTTCTCTAGAATCAACCCCACGTCGCATAGGGTGATTGTGTTCGGCTCCTCGTGGATGTAGAACCATTTCTTGTACCATTTGTCCAGCGAGGTGTTCTAGGGGCAGTGCAAGTACTGGGCCTTCATACCGTCATGCAGATTGAGGTAGATGCCTTCGGCTATCTTCGAGCCGCCACTCCCTTTCTTCCACAGACAGAACAGGTGGTGAAAGAGGTCGAAATGGGGCTGGAAGCCACCATAGGCCTCGCAGAGATGGATGAAGGTGGAGACAAGAAGAATTGAGTTGGGATGCAGATTGCAAATCCCAATCTCGTAATACAAGCAGAGACCCTGAAGGAAAGGGTGCACTGGAACCCCAAAACCCCACTTGAAGAAATCCTCGAAAACCACAATCTCACCTGGTTGTGGATCGGGGAAGCTTTCTCCTTCCGGTGCACGCCATCCCGTGAGTGCCTTGTTGTGGAGCACTCCCATGGCAACGAGATCTTCAATGGTCTGCTCATTGCTCCTTGACTTCCACCACTCCTTCACCATGACTCCGCCTTTCTTCTGGACATCTCCCTTCGCCATTAGTCTGTCCTTACTAAGGGGGTGGATGCGGTGGCAAGGGGATTGGTGATGATTTTTAGAGGAATAGGGTTCGGCAAGAGGAAGAAGAAGGTTGCGGCGGCGAATGACAATGGGGATTGGTAAAAGTAACTTACCAGATCTATATTATAAATAACAAAGAGCTCCGTCGTTTCATCCACCCGAGATTCTTGGGAGACGTGCGCACGCGCAGCAGATGGTTGTTCACACAACCTCGAGATCTACGCCAATAAACGCGCCCCTTCATTACCAGTGTATGCGCCTCTTCATTGATAGTGTAAGAGGGCCCACATTGACGCACCTCCATACAGGTGCCAAGTGACTATTTGCCAGAAAAGAGTAAGAGGGCAGAGTGACGTGCTATACCTGTCTGTTTTTTTGACTAGACGTGTCAGATTGGACTTGACAGAGTAAGGAGACAAATAAATACACCAAACAATAGTACAAGCGGCGCTCGTGATCGCGGATTGCCCTGACCACTACAATGCTCGGGGGCCGCCCAGACCACTGCTGTGCTTGGGGACTGCCCAAACCACTGCCGTGCTCGGGGACTGCTCTAACCACTGCCATGCTCGGGGACTGCTTCGACCATTACCGTACTCGGGGACTACTATGACCACTGCTGTGCTCGGGGACTCTCCCGACCACTTCTCGGAGATCGCTCTCCTCAGCTACATGTGATTTATACTCACATACAGTTGAGAGACATTTATTTAGACCTTGCTACAAGGCTCATACTTCGCCTTCCAGCAAGCTCGGGGACTACGTCGGTATGATGCACCTGCCGGTGCATCTCGTTTTGCCTGTACGGCAATTGGATTCTTAACTTCAGCAGAAATTCTTTTTAGACCCTGGCACCACGTGCCTACATCACCTACTACCAGGCTCGGGGACTAAGTGGGCACACTTCACCTTGCGGTGAATGTGTTTGTTTAATCAACCCCTGTGCTTTGAATGATTATAAGGATTATTAATGTGCTCAGGGACTGTCCTGACCACTGCTCAAATAATGGTTCTCCTTGGCTACATGTGGTTTGTACTCACATACAGTTGAGATACATTTCTTTAGACCTTGCTACAAGGCTCATACTTCGCCTTCCAGCAAGCTCGGGGACTACGTCGGCACGATGCACCTGACGGTGCATCTTATTTTGCCTGTACGGCAATTAGGTTCTCAACTAAACTAGGAATTCTTTTTAGACCCTGGCACCACGTGCCTATGTCACCTACTACCAGGCTCGGGGACTAAGTGGGCACACTTCACCTTGTGGTGAATGTGTTTGTTTTTCGACCCCTACGCCTCTGATGTTCAAGGACGCTATGCTTCAAGACCACTTACATTTCTTTTCAGAAATACAAGTGAGCACACTTCTCAGGACAGAAATCTTTTTCTTTTTTCTTAAGAGCACCATACATTCTTCGAACAACCTACTTCTCTGGTGATGACGGTGGTCAGAGACGTCAAGGACTCAAGCCTTACTTGTCAGAGAAGGTTAAAATGGCATGTCGCATCATAATACATGATGCTCCGGGACTAGCTGTGGGGGTATTAACCCCTATACCCTTACGGCTAGGCTTGGGCTGGTTTGGATCAGTGGGTTCGGTCCACCAAAAGACAACGTTCGGCCCAGCCAACCTGTTTGAAGTCCTGCGTAAGGAGTCAAGACGGATTTGGCGATCAAGCAAGATCCTGGTCGGTTAGAATAGGAATCCTTATCCGGCCACATATGGCAATTGTAACGGGCTAGGATTAGTTTCCAGATCTATAACCCTACCCCCCGGACTATATAAGGTGGGCAGGGGACCCCTCTAAAAAACATCTCTCATTGACATATAGCAATACAAATCAGATGCAGGACGCAGGTATTACGCCTTCTTGGCGGCCGAACCTGAATAAAACCTTGTGTCTGTCTTGCATCACCGTCTTGTTTGGGGCTTGCGCATCTGTCTGCCGATAATCTACTACCTTAGGCATACCTCTAGGTAGACTGCCGACCATATTTCATCAACACCGAGGCCTCGCACGAAAGGCCTCGAAAGGCCTACCGAATCTCCGCCTCGTTTGAGGCCTCGCACGAGAGGCCTCGGATAGGGAACCGATTCTCCGTCTCGCCCGAGGCCCCGTGCGTAAAGCCTTGGATGAGATACCGATTCCCCGTCTCGCTTGAGGCTAGCTCGATAATAACCCGTCGCCTCTGCCTCGACCGGTCTCCCCGACAGGGCGTCGTGTCCCATTAATGCGCCAACCACTCCCGCGATATCTGCTGGACGACGGCTCAACATAGCGGAGCGGTCGATGAGACAGGAAGTCGCGTCAATGCCATACCATCCAGGACAGGACAGAGCAGGGGTTAATGGCCACTGTGCTCTGGTGCTATGCCCATGACCAGCGCCCACACTACACTATGCTACCTAACCCCTACCCCAGGAACAATGCGACATGGGGAGTCAAGTCCGGGTCACAATAGCCTCGAAATCAGCGTACGGGGCCGACTGCTCCCTCCAAGCCTCGGCAATCTACTTCAGGGTCTCAGCAACCTTGGGATTCATGCCCACCGAGCCCCCCACGATGGCTCGGCCTCGGCACCAACTGAGCCTCGGCTTCTCACGCGGTCAACACATAATGACTGGCATGTCGACCGCTGCGCCCTGCTTCAAGCTTTCACTGGAGCTCCCACGTCGCATGGGATCGGATGTGACCGACGCATCGCCCCAGTGCGTCAAGGATAGGACCACTCCATCGACTACGCCGCCACAGTAATAAGCTACAAGGCTCGGACATGCCACCTTTGTTCGCACAACGCCGCGTAGTTAACACATGTATCACCCCTGTCCCCCCTTCAACTATAAAAGGGAGGGACTAGGGCCATTTCTAGGGACGGGGAGGATTGGACATTTACGATTAGGCCTACACCCATGAGACGGGCTCACGCTCTCAGGAGATAGACGAACACACACTCAACACTCTGTAATGCGCACGCTTCTCCGCTGCTTGAGATCAACATCTCAAGTAATCCACGCCGCTCCACACAGAGACCTAGGACTAGCTCCCTCTCTCGCCCTGCTTGTAACCCCCTACTACGAGCATTTCAGTGCAAGGAATACAAGATCGATCTCTTAGACTGGACGTAGGGCACCCATTGCCTGAACCAGTAAAAACATTGTGTCTCTTTGCATCACCATTCAGGATTGGGGACATGTAGTACAAATTTACTAGTTGGTTGAGGGCTCGCCGGTCCAAAACACCGACAGTTGGCGCGCCAGGTATGGGAACACTACGTGTCAGCTTCGTCATCCCAACAAGTTCCAAATGGCAGACCCCATACGACCGCTACGTCTCGGCACGGTGATCTGGTTCGGGAGCCTAGAGTTCATGTCTCTAGGATCTAAGTACGACATGGTACTCCTCACACCCTGAGCCCCACCAACCGACGACGACATCACACACCGGTAGCCCAGGCATAGGTGGCGCTAGGGCCGCCGCCCTCATCACGCCCACCAAGCACAACGTGGGCGGAACCACCCTGACACTACGCAAACCCAGGGCGACATGCCATGCTCTGCCAGTATCCCATGCCTAGTTGTTGGCACAAGGTCCCTGGTTGGTGACCTATCTAGCATGAGCCTAGACAAGGGAAAGACGCCGGTGGCATGCGGCGATGCCTCGTCATCAAGCTCTGCCCCGCCACCTCCTGAGGAGCCAACTCTGGCGGAGTAGAACCCGGCGATGGCACCATCCCCATACCCCTTTAGGTTGAGAAATGCCGCCACCTCCTATGCTTACGCCTACGCTTTCGCCCACGCAGATCCCTCAGGACACCATCGGCGCTTTGCCCTCGACTTCAACACCACAACTTCGACCCACACCCACGCTGACTCCTCGGAGGAGGATGAGGTGTGGGCCAAAGCGGATTTCTTTGGACTCTTCGGCCCTGAAGCCATGCGTCGCTTCTTGGCCGCAAGCGACTACTGCTTTGGCTACTTTGACTCCAATGACGAAGGCACTTACGACCCCACTCGCGAGTGTTTCCACATTGGGCTCGGGATGCCGAGGGCAGGCAAGGAGGATGAGGGGGCAGGCAACCGTTCCTTGCTTCGCCAGGGAGCAGGCGATGCCACACCTCCGCGCGTTGTCCCACCGGCAACGCGGAACAGGAACCTTGCCCCTGCATAACCTCAACGCTTAGACCTAGAACAGCTCCGTGAGCTTCAGGCCAAGGTCGAACAAGACCAACTCCTTCTACAGTAGCTTTGAGACACTCTCAAGCAGGAGCAGCAAGGTCGCGGTGATGGTGGAGGAGCCCGACGGAGGGCCCGCGATGTCCACCACCGCATCAATGACGACGAAGGGAGTGAGCAACCCCTAATCTTCAATCGCGCTAGCTAGAACAACACGGCTGTGGCGATGCTAGTCGGCATGATGCCCGAGCCCTCTACCACGGAGGGGCGATGGGTCCACGGTGAGCTCTGGGATCTCCTCGAGGCCGCTGCGGTGCAGCAGGCCGAGAGTTCCGCCTCCCGACATCGCGGGGCGCCTCAGACCTTCCCATGGCACCGCCTCAGCAGGAGAGGGAGGCCCCGGTTCATCTCGAGCCCGCTCGGGCACCGACAATCAACAGGGTCCCCTTGCTACATGACCGCCTCAACAACAGACGAGAGGCATGGGGTGACCACGAGGTGGTCAGCAGGCAACGACACCACAACAATGAGGGGCCCACCCATGGCTACCATCTGCACTGAGGTGGCTGCTATGATAGCGAGGAGGACCACAGTCCTTCTCTTGAACCGCCTGGCCCTCGAGTCTTTAGTAGGGCCATCCACGGCGCTCAGTTTCTAGCCCAGTTTCGCCAACCGGCCAACCTCATGAAATACAGCGGTGAAACCAACCCCAAGCTTTGGCTGGCCGATTAATGCCTAGCTTGTCAGCTAGGCGGTGTGGACGATGACCTGCTCATCATCTGCAACCTCCCCTTGCTCTTGTCAGACTCGACACGAGCCTGGCTCGAACACCTTCCTCCCTCACAGATCTACGACTAGAGTGACTTGGTCAGGGTCTTCGTCAGGAATTTCCTGGGCACATACATGCGCCCCAGAAACTCCTAGGACCTTAAGAGCCATCGCCAGAAACCGAACGAGTCTCTCCAAGACTTCATCCAGCGCTTCTCCAAACAGTGCATCGAGTTGCCCAGTGTCGGTGACTCGGAAATCATCCAGGCTTTCCTCTCCGGAACCACCTGCCGAGACTTGGTCCAAGAGTTAGGCCAAAACATGCCGAGCTCGACTGCCGCGCTCCTCGACATCGCCACCAACTTTGCCTCGGGCGAAGAGGCTGTTGGGGCCATCTTCCTCGACAACGACACCAAGGGGAAGTGGAGGGACGAGTCCCCTGAGGCCTCGGCTCCCCACCTCCCCAAGAAAAAGAGAAAGGGTCACCAGGGGAAGCAGGAGGTCCTCGAGGTTGATCTAGTCGTGGCCGCAGAGCGCAAGAATCCTTGAGGCCCTAGGGGCCCCGGGCTCTTTGATGACATGCTGAAGAAGCCCTGCCCTTACCACCAGGGCTCGGTGAGGCATGCCCTTGAGGATTGCACCATGCTTTGGCGTTACTACGCCAAGCTTAGGCTCCCCGATGAAGATGCCAAGAAGAGGGGCACCGGTGACCGAGATGACGACGGGTTCCCCGAGGTACACAACACCTTCATGATCTTTGGTGGGCCCTCAGCATGCCTTATGGCATGCCAGTGAAAGAGGGAACGCCAGGAGGTCTTCTCGGTTAAGGTGGCCACTCCCTGATACCTCGACTGGTCTCGGGAGGTAATCACCTTTGATCAGGGTGACCACCCCGACCATGTCCTGAATCCTAGGCAGTACCCACTCGTTGTCGACCCGATCATTGGCAACACCCGACTCACCAAGGTGTTGATGGATGGAGGCAGCGGCCTCAACATCCTCTATGCCAACACCCTGGAGCTCCTAGAGCTCGACCGGTCGCAGCTCTAGGGTGATGCCGCGCCTTTCCACGGCATCATGCTGGGGAAACACACATGACCCCTCGGGCGCATCGACTTGCCCATTTGCTTCGGCACCCCCTCCAACTACCGCAAGGAGGTTCTTACCTTCGAGGTGGTTGGATTCAAGGGAACCTACTATGCCATCCTAGGGTGGCCGTGCTACGCCAAGTTCATGGCAGTCCCCAACTACACCTACCTTAAGCTCAAGATGTCGGGTCCCAATGGCGTCATCACGATTGAGTCCACGTACGAGCATGCATACGACTACGACATCGAGTGCATCGAGTATGCCGAGGCTCTCATGGAGGCCGAGACCCTCATCGCCAACCTTGACCGACTTGGCAGCAAGCTGCCCAAGCCCAAGCATCGTGCCGAGACTTCCAAGCCCGCGGCGACCATCAAGCTTGTCCTGGTCGACCCTACCTGCCCCGATGACCAGGCGCTGATGATCAGCACCACCCTAGACATCAAATAGGAGGCCGTGCTCATCGACTTTCTTCGTGCAAATGCCGATGTATTCACGTGGAGTCCCTCTGACATGCTGGGCATACCGAGGGAGGTCGCCGAGCACGCCTTGGACATCCAGGCCGGTTCTAGACCGGTGAAGCAATGCCTGCGCCGATTCGACGAGGAAAAGCGTAGGACCATCGGCGAGGAGGTGTAGATGCTTTTGGTGGCCGGATTCATCAAGGAAGTATCCCATTAGGAGTGGTTAGCTAACCATGTGTTAGTCAAAAAGAAAAATGGGAAGTGGAGGATGTGTGTAGATTACACCAATTTGAATAAAGCATGTCCGAAAGTCCCTTTCCCATTACCTCGAATCGACCAAATCATTGACTCCACTGCGAGATGTGAAATCCTATCTTTCGTTGATGCGTATTCCGGTTACCATCAAATCAAGATGAAAGAGTCCGACCAGCTCGTGACTTCTTTTATCACACCATTTGGCTTGTACTGCTATGTGACTATGCCTTTCGGCCTCAGAAACACAGGGGCCACATACCAGCGGTGCATGACCTAGGTCTTTGGTGAGCACATCAGGCGAACCGTCGAGGCCTATGTGGATGACATCGTGGTCAAGTCCAGAAAGGCTAGGGATCTCGTCGATGACCTAGAGATAGCCTTCAAATGCCTTAGAGAGAAGGGCTTCAAGCTCAACCCCGAGAAGTGTGTGTTCAGGGTCCCCCGAGGCATGCTCTTGGGATTCATAGTCTCGGAACGCGGCATCGAGGCCAACCCGGAGAAGGTCTCAGCCATGACCAACATGGGACCAATCCGAGACCTCAAGGGAGTACAGAGGGTTATGGGATGCCTTGTGGCCCTGAGCCGCTTCATCTCGCGCCTTGGCGAAAAAGGCTTGCCCCTATACCGCCTCTTGCGGAAATCCGAACGCTTTTCTTGGACCCCCGAGGCCGAAGAAGCCCTCGCCAAGCTCAAGGCACTGCTCACCAATCCTCCCATCCTGGTACCGCCAGCCAGGGACGAGGCCCTCTTACTCTACATCGCCGCAACGACCCAAGTGGTCAGCGCGGCCGTAGTAGTCAAGAGGCAGGAAGAAGGGCATGCTCTACCCGTCCAATGACCTATTTACTTCATCAGTGAAGTGCTCTCTAAGACCAAAACATGCTACCCCCACATCCAGAAGCTGATCTACACCATGGTCTTGGCCCGACGCAAGCTGCGACACTACTTCGAGTCCCACCCGGTGATCGTGGTGTCGTCTTTCCCCCTGGGAGAGATAATCCATAACCGGGAGGCCTTGGGTAGGATAGCCAAGTGGGCCGTTGAACTCATGGGGGAAGCCCTGACCTTTGCACCTCGGAAAGCAATCAAGTCTCAGGTCTTGGCCGATTTTGTGGCTGAGTGGACCGACACCCAACTGCCACCTACTCAAGTCCAGATGGAGTGCTGGACCATGTACTTCGATGGGTCCCTGATGAAGACCGAGGTTGGCGCGGGTCTGCTCTTCATCTTGCCCCTTGGAGTACACATGCGCTACATGGTTTGGCTCCACTTCGCCACCTCCAACAACACAGTCGAGTACAAAGCCCTCATCAATGGTTTGCAGATCACCATCAAACTTGGAGTATGGTGTGTCGATGTCTGGGGCAACTCGCAACTCATTGTCGACCAAGTCATGAAGGAGTCAAAATGCCTCGATTCCAAAATGGAGGCGTACTGCAAGTTGGTATGTCGCCTAGAAGACAAGTTCGACGGTCTCGAACTCAACCACATCACGCGGAAATACTACGAGGCCGCGGATGAACTGGCAAAGATGGCATCGACATGGGCTCCGGTCCCCCCGAATGTCTTTGCCAGAGACCTCCACAAGCCTTCCATCGACTATGCCTTGGCAGAGGAAGAGGGCCCACTGGCCGAACCCACCATAGGGCTCGATGCCTCCTCTACCATCGAGACTCCTTTGGCCGAGCACAAGGTCATGGAAGTCGACATGGAGCCTCCCGAGACCAACCAGGGCATGGACTGGCGAGTCCCATTCCTTGATTGGCTCACTCAAGGAGAGCTTCCTACAGACAGGACCAAAGCCCGATGGCTTGTGCGACAAGCCAAAACTTACGTCCTCTGCAATGGCGAGTTGTACAGGCGAAGTGTAACATCCTAATGGGCCAAAGTGGGCCCAATTCAATCCAGTCATGGACCGGTGGCACTAAAGCAGAACATGGGACGGGTACTGTAGCATCCGAACTTCGGGTACTGCACATCGAGCACTGTTCATCCAAAAATGGGCCGCTCGAATTCGGTTGTACTGTCCACGGGTTACTGTAGCACGCGGAAAAACACTACGCAACCAGTTAGTACCATACTGGAAACTCTGAATTCGTTGGATCGACTTAAATACCAGGGCCAGGGACGCGTAGTAACCTTCGGTTAACCGTTTTGAACGAAGCGAGGACGAAAGTTCAAACGGGTTGCTACGCGGGTGGGACCACTCCTAGGAAGAGTGGGCCTGGACCATGTATGTCGGGACTGGACGTTACATTTGGTATCAGAGCCGACTCTCGAGGTTTCACGGGCACGTGGGGACGACTGCGCCGGCATGTTGTGTGTGTGCGTGGGCCCGTCGTGGACATGGCATGGCATACACATGCACGGCACGGGGCCACACAAACATGTTGAAGAGAGGAGGATCCTGGATTAAATGTCCCGAAAGGGTAAGCTGATCTGGCATTCGACGGGGACGTCGAATCTTTAGGGGGGATGATTGTAACATCCTAATGGGCCAAAGTGGGCCCAATTCAATCCAGTCATGGACCGGTGGCACTGCAGCAGAACACGGCATGGGTACTGTAGCATCCAAACTTTGGGGTAATGTACACCGAGCACTGTTCATCCAAAAATGGGGCGGCCGAATTCGGTTGTACTGTTCACGGGTTACTGTAGCACCGCGGAAAAAACACTACACAACCAGTTAGTACCATACTGGAAACTCTGAATTCGTTGGATCGACTTAAATACCAGGGCCAGGGACGCATAGTAACATTCGGTTAACCGTTTTGAACGAAGTGAGGACGAAAGTTCAAGCGGGTTGCTACGCGGGTGGGACCACTCCTAGGAAGAGTGGGCCTGGACCATGTATGTTGGGACTGGACGTTACACGAAGTCCATCTAGCATCCTCCAATGATGCATCACCACCGAGGCAGGCCAGGCCCTACTTTGGGACTTGCACGTGGGGCCTGCGGGCACCATGCGGCGCCTCGGACGCTCATCGGAAATGCCTTCCGCCAAGGGTTCTACTAGCTGACGGTGGTTGCTGACGCCACCAAGTTAGTACGCTCCTGCGAGGGATGCTAGTACTATGCGCGGTAGATGTACCTCCTAGCCCAAGCCCTCCAAACCATCCCCATTACATGGCCGTTTGCCGTGTGGGGGCTCGACATGGTTGGGCCTCTGCAGAAGGCCCCCGATGGCTACACCCATCTGCTGGTAGCGATCGATAAGTTCTCCAAATGGATCGAGGCTCGCCCGATCAATCGAATCAAATCTGAGCAAGCGGTGTTGTTCTTCACTAACATCATCCATAGGTTCGGGGTTCCGAACACCATCATCACCGACAATAGGACACAGTTCACCGGCCAAAAATTCCTGACGTTCTACGATGACCACCACATCCGTGTGGCTTGGTCGGCCATAGGACACCCTAGGACAAACGGCCAAGTAAAATGTGCCAACGGTATGATCCTACAAGGCCTCAAGCCAAGAATATACAACCGGTTGAAGAAGTTTGGCAAAAAGTGGCTTGCCGAACTCCCGTCGGTCATCTGGAGCCTAAGGAACAGTCCAAGCCAAGCCACAGGGTTCACACCGTTCTTCCTAGTCTATGGAACCAAGGCCATCCTCCCCACTGACTTGGAATACGGTTCCCCGAGGCTACAAGCCTATAACGAGCAAAGCAACTGCACCGCCTGCGAGGACGCCCTCGACCAACTGGAGGAAGCCCGAGACGTTGCGCTGCTACATTCAGCCAAGTACCAACAAGCTCTACGGCGCTATCAAGCCCGGCGCATTCGAAGCCGAGACCTGAAGGTGGGCGACCTGGTGCTGAGGCTGAGGTAGAGCAACAAGGGCCACCACAAGCTAACCCCGCCATGGGAAGGACCGTACATCATCGCCCAAGTGCTGAAGCCCGTGACCTACAAGCTAGCCAACGAGAAGGGCGAAATCCTCACCAACACTTGGAACATAGAACAGCTATGTCACTTTTACTCTTAAATTTCCAAGCATTGTATACATTGTTTCTCGAAATACAATTAAGAAGTGTTCTTTAGTTGTTCTAATTTTTCGAGAAACCCCCTGAGCCCATCGCGGGCCTCAGCATTATGATAACACCACAAGGGAGACTCAGCTCTACCTCTGTAGAGGTGCCCACCGTGGGGCTTGAACAAGACACGGCTCTACCTTAGTAGAACCGAGCCTCCCTCAGGGGCTAGATGGG
>NW_027098161.1:0-20160 GCF_019320115.1 Miscanthus floridulus
GCACTGTCATCACGTGATGAATAGTATCAGATTGACTGCTTGTCCATTTTGTTTCTTGACATCTAAGATGAATTTCAAGCTGAACTATATGTAACTTTATGTGTACTAGATACATGATTTCTCTGATGATATTTTGAAGCATTTCAACATGATATTTTGGCTATTGAGGATGCCCACACCCAGGACGCCAAATCTATATTGAATGTCAAATAAAGATCAGTGGAGGGAGTAGTAGGTAGTAGAGCAAGTATATGTTTTTGATGCATCACCAAGGCCATAGCATGTGAAAAAACATTACTTTTAAGCTTTCGCTGAAAACACATTTCTTCCCGCAAAAGATACTTACAGCCATTCAAACCTTGTTCTATCCAATATATTTTCTGTATATGAATACAATTTACTAATCAGATTATATGTGCGATTATTAGGTGCATCATGGTGGAGCAGGTACTACAGCAGCAGGGCTGATAGCTGGGGTAAGCTGCTAATCTCTTTGATGAATGAAATTCTCTGTGCTACAGAGGTTTGAGCGAACATAATAAGGGCCTTAGGATATGAATGCTTTTTTTTTTGTTCAAACATGTTACTTAAATTAAAGAATAGAGCACTTGAGGGTGCCCATATAAGGTTCAGCTGATTATATAATCTAGATTGTTTATAAGCAAAGGGCTTACAGCCTAATGGAGGCATGCAATACAGAGTTTCAGCTGACTATATAATCTGCAATGAATAGCAAGAAGTTGGCAATTAGCATCTATAGCATTGACTGCCATCAATCCTTTGTAAGTGCTCTTGACAACTCTTTGTAACCTTGACAGTGTCCTACTACCGTAGTGCCATTTTTTGGAGACCAGTTCTTCTGGGGCAAGAGAGTTCATGCACGAGGAGTGGGTCCTGCACCTATACCTATTGCAGAACTTACTGTAGAGGCACTATCAAATGCAATAAGATTCATGCTTGATCCAGAGGTAGTACTATTTCTTATGCTTTCACTGTATGCATCTGGTTATATGTGATGCACTTATCTGATTCATTAGTATGCCAAGAGTGTTTTTGATGCAGAACTCTGCTTTGGTAAGGCCACATTGTGCTAATTAATCCATTCATGGTCCTTTGCTGAAGGTAAAATCACGAACTATGGAACTGGCGATAGCAATAGGCAATGAGGATGGTGTGGCAGCAGCTGTAGATGCATTTCACCGTCACCTGCCTTCAGAATTGCCACTGTCGCCACCCGCACATGTGGAGGAAGAACGCATAGACTTCTTCCAATGGTTTTTCTCGAGCCCTGGAGAAATGTTGTTTCCCATTCAATTTGTAGGTACAGTGGTCCATATGCTAGGTATAGGTACGATTTATTCATTTATGGGTTGAAAAGGTCGATCACACCAATTTTCTAAAATTGAAATAAATGCTGGTATAAGCCATTGGTAATTGGTTTCGTTCTCATCGTATTGAGGATGCAATAAAAAGGATTGATGCCATTGTAAATGCTTGGGCAGCCACAGTTGTATTCAGAATTTGCTGGTAGGTCTGAAATTTGTGCCCCGATGTGCCATTCCAATATAGGTGTATGGCTACAGAACTGCATGATCACGACTGAAAAAATGTGTATAATTTGCTACATTTGTTTAAAGAACTATAGAATATATAAGATGAATTTATTTTTGCATGCGATCATTTCTTTTGCAGGTCAAATAAAGCCGAAATATTGCTTGAGTCCAATATTTTACAGTTAGTTGCAATAGCTCTTGCGGGTGTCGTACCTGACAGTAAGACACTTTAATTTGCATGTCTAATGCATGATTGAAAAGTTTTCTAAATTGATAAGTGAAGAGTTAAGTCAATAACAGAACAAGGATTTGAATGTACGATGGATGTGCACATGTATGTGGCATTACTGGAAAAACATCACGTCTACTGTCATGAAATAATTTTTTTAGATCACACTAGAATCATAGACAACGATTCAGAGTTGTAGCTGATTACTGAAACAATTTGCTTAGAGTTAAGTTATTTTTTTCATATTGGATTAGCAACCAATTACTTCAAATTGTATTTTTTTTTCAATGCGAGGAGTTCCCCATTTCCATTAACCAACGGAAATACACAGACTTCAAATTGTATTGGTGCTTTATGACAGGTTAGTCCACTCAAGCGATTCACAAAGAACTCTTCACTAACATTTCGTGTAAGTTCATGAGCTCATTGGCGAATGATATATGCAAGGCCCAACAGAATTAGGTCTGTGAACTAGAGTATCCAGCAAACTTGTAATGAATATAGATTCTAAATAGAGAATTTGTGTGCAAAATGCGTGGACCATAACCTACAATTTTTAGTTTGTTTTTTTATCTTACAATGGAGTATTCTCATTCCCTTTGATTTTTTTCTGGTTGTGCGCATTAACGTCAAACTGAAGAGTTTTTAGATCTCGAGTCCCTTTTTTTTTTATCTTTTGGGCCCTAGAAACAGGCCTCTAACTAACTATGTTTGAGATTCTATTGATTTTTCCAACAGTGACGCTGATGCCCAGGTTCGCTTTCTTAGCGGCGCCGGTCGGCACTTTTGGCTCCTACGGGGCTAACGCTGCTAGGCTATGGTGTGTGCAGTGTGCTACTCGCATTCTTGGTATAGATGGCCAACGGGGGCGACATCGTGCCGTGCCGGCCCGATGGGGGTCTTGCCTCGACGGGCCGTCGTGCCTGCCGTGCCGTGCCTTCACGGGCTTCGTGCCTGGCCTACGGCCTATGGCACGGCCTGTGGGCCGTCTGACCGTGCCGTGCCGCCCGTTGGACACGGCCATTTTTCCCGTGCTGTGCCGGCCCACAGCCCGACAACAAAATAACATCTCATTTTCACCAGATTTTCACCGAGTGTTTGAACTGCTTCTTCATTTTCACCAGTTTTGAACAAGATTCCATCAATTTTCACAAAAGCTCACACATTCATTCACAGATTCACATTCACCACAGTACCACACAATCATAAATCAGAACACAAGAGAAAAGACAAAGAGACAAGGTTATATGAAAATGATGATCAAAAGGAGTTGTTTTGTGCAATGCTGCCTCATTAAAAACTTTTTTAGGTAAAACTCATCCTTTTGAGAAACCCTAAAAAGGAAAAAAGAGTGCAGCCAGCTCAAAGAGTCAAAGTCTTAGTAGTAGCGTCTTATTACAAAAGCCAACCAAAGTGGCAAAGTCCTAGTGACTTAGTGAGTCCACTCCACAGTCCACACTCCACAGTCCACTCTCATCTCACACTCACTCAGTCACAGCAAAAGACCAAAAGTACCTGCAAAATTGTACAGAATTCATGTCAATATGTCATTCTTTTGCCATCAGTCTGATCTAAACAGGAAAGAGGAAACAGGAAAGAGTCACTGCCTCTCCAGTTCTCCTTCTTCATCAGTCATCACTATCCAGCACCAGCAGTACTGTCGCTGCCGCTGCCTTCACCTTCTTCGTCCAGGAACAGGTTCTTGAATGCCTCCTCCAGGTCCACGTCCTCAAGTGCATGTTGTTCTCTTCTTACTCCTTGCCCCCAGTCCTTTATGCAGGTGAGCATCTCCACATGCTCAGGCAACAAGCGCCGTCGCCGGTCTTCGAGTATCCTACCTAACAAGCTGAAACAAGACTCGGAAGAGACAGTAGATACAGGAACAAACATGATATCTCGAGCCATAATAGATAGGATTAGATAGGTTACCTTGTGGTCACGCCACCAGAGCAGTATGCCAAAGAATTCCTCATAACATATGACAAGGTCACTGTCCATGTAAGCTGAGAGCTCACTAACACCAGCTCTAGCTAGAGTAGATGAAGATGAGAGGGAACAGCCAGGGGATGCACCAGGGCCTCCAAAGATCCTTCCCCATGCCTGCTTTCTCTTACTAGAATGAGCTGAAGGCTATGAAACCCTTTGAGACCTAGCTGCACCACCAAATTTCTGCTCATACTTGTTGAACAATCTGTACATTTCATCTTTCACATCAGCATAGTATGAACTATAAGTGGATCCAGTATGTTGAGCAAGTAGTTCAAGCACATTAAAGAATCCTTTCATCTTAGCTCTAGGATCAAGAATGAATGCGTATGAATAAAGCAGTGGAATTTTCTCCCAATATTTAAGAAATTTAAGCTTCATAGGATAAGCAATCATTCTAAAATTCTGATATCTTTCAGCTTTATGCAAATGTTCAGCAATGTCAAGAATATGGTGCAAAACAAGTGGAGCTGTGGGATAATAAACACCAGACATAACAACAGTAGAATCATAAAAGAGTTCCAGGAACACCATTATCTGTTCAGCAACATATCAATGCTGTATAGTCAACAATTATGAACCATAATTAGAGTTAAGCCACACAGAAAAGACTTCCTTGTATGACAGCAAATGTTTAAGCATTAAATAGGTGGAATTCCATCTAACATCCATATCCAAGCCAAACTTTCTAGATCTTATACCCTGAGCAATACAGTAATTTTTGAACAATGCAATTCTTTGATTAGAGGAATTCAAAAAGTTTATTGCAGTTTTGAAATCTTCAGTAAAACGTTTCAATCTCTTCAAGCCAGATTTAACAATCAAATTAATGATATGACAGGCACAACGCTGATGCACAAGCAAATACTTAACCTTATGAGGATCATCACGTGTAGGTGCAGGATAAGAACCCAAGTAACCAAAGAAGATAGGTTGCAAGATATCATAAGCATTAGAATTAGATGAAGCATTGTCTAGAGTGACAGCAAAGATCTTATCAATCAAATCAAACTCCTCAACCACACCAGCTATTTTTTCAGCAATGTTTTCACTAGAATGTGACACCTCAATTAGCCTAAAACCAACAACATTTTTCTGCAACTCCCAATCAGCACTAACATAATGAACAACAACAGAAATATAGTCCTCCTTAGCATTACCAGACCAAATGTCAGGTGTCAAAGAAACATATGAGCAAGCAGGCAACAATGAATTCATAAGCAAAGAACGTTGATCAGCAAACATTTTGCCCATATCTCTAGTAGTGGTCTACCTAGAAACCTTTTCAAATCTAGGGTTATGAGCACGCTTAATGTAATCCTCCCAGGCCTATGTCTCACCTATGCCTAATGGAAGGTCCAGCCTAGCAATCAACCAGCATAACTCAGTATGAGCAACAGCAGGGTCATACACCCAGTTATGCAAACCATCAGCATTCAGAGCAAGCCTAGACTGGACCCACTTATCATTATCATGTTTTGCCTTACATGATTTCTGGTGCCGTTTCAAATGACCAGTGCCAGCAACAGATCTAGCAAAATACCTCTTACCACACATTTTACAGATGGCAGCAACTCTTATTTTACCTTCCTTAATCTCAGTGAAATCCTCCCAAACAGGAGATATGAGCTTACCAGTACCACCAGTCGATGAGGTACCATGAGTGTCAGTCGAGGCTGCCACCCCACCGTCGCTGTCGCCGTCATCGGCATCGAGATCAATCGAATGGGTTGAAAGGTCTTTGTTTGGTTTTGGTAATTGAGTGACAACCTAGGTGGACTAATTGTGTTTATGTTAGATACACAGGTGATTAGTCCACAGGTACATGTGTGTGAGCAACATATGCCATGGAGGTGAAAATGGCTTGAAGATGTTGCAAAGCTCACACATGTGATGATGAAGGAGCTTAAATGCACATGAGACATGACATTGAGTCATGTGATCAAGGTAGAGAAGATCAAGACAAGACTTGGCTTGATGGACCGGTTGCAAGCGTGAAGGGCAAGTTGAAGGCTTTGGAGTGATGGACCGCGTGGCGGTGAAGCTTGAGCAAGACTTGGCGCCGATGGACGATGGCAACGGTGAAAAGCAAGTAAAGTCAAGATCGATGAACCAATATGATCACATGATGATATGAAGTGGATCATATCATTGTTGATCGTGTTGGTGCATGTGTTGCATCGACATTGGAGGAGATGGAATGGAATGCGCAAGGCAAAGGTATAACCTAGGGCATTTCATTTCACCGGTCATAGGTGTGTAGAGAAGTTTATGACCGGGTTTATGATAGATGACCGTACTATCAAGAGGGACAAACTTGTTTGCATATCAGTCATCTAGTGTCACTCGAGTGATCTAACTTTGCATCGTTGCTAGAATTGAGTGGTGTGGCAAGTTGAGTGGCTAATCCTTTGAAAAATGATTGTGAAAAAGCTAACACACATACACATGGTGGTGTACACTTAGTGGTGTTGGCACATTTACAATGGAGTTGGAGTTGATGTGGATCAACTTGGTGAAGAAACTCCACCGGCGGAGTGTTCGCCCGTAGAGTGCGGACAGTCCGACGGTGCCACCGGCGCCCTACACAGAAAAGATAGAGTCTCACTGGGTGCACCGGACGCTGGCACTAGAAGTGACCGGACGCTGGCAGGGCGCGTCCGGTCAGGCTGACGCATGAAGACGCAGGAGCTAGAGTTTGACTGGACGCTGGGCTGCGTCTGATCATGTGCAACCGGACACGTCCGGTCAAGGTCGGTACCTTACTATAAACTACCAGACGCTGAGGGTCTAGTGTCCGATCAGTTGAAGCTGCTGCGTCCGGTCAAAAGATGACCGTTGAGATCAGAAAAATGCTGTTGAACGCAGGTGACACATGGCTATCATCGGGTGACCAGACGCTAAGGTCCAGCGTCTGGTCAACACGACTGGAGCGTTCGGTCGACCCGATAGTTACCCAGTAAAGGGGTAACGGCTAGTTTAGCCCTTGGAGCTATAAATAGAAGTGGCCTTCGGCCATGGCTGGTGCTGAGCACCTTGGGGGACTTTGTGTCCATGCTTGAGAGTGCTTAGGAGCCCTCCATCTCACATATACTTGATAGTGATCATTCGATTGTGTGAGAGAGCGATTCTAGTGCGATTGCATTGTGAGGTTGCATCGAGTGGCACTAGGTGATCGAGTTGCAAGCCGGTGGTGCTTGTTACTCTTGGAGGTTGCCACCTCCTAGATGGCTTGGTGGTGGTCTCCGTCGAAGCCCGCAAGAAGCTTGTGTGGCGCTCCGGAGAAGTGCTTTGTGAGGGGCATTGTGCTCGCCCCGCGGGTGCCGCTAAGAGCAACTTTAGTAAAGCGTGTCATTGAGCTACCCTCACTTTCGGGGTAGGTTCTTGCGGCGCCCGACGTGCGGGCTTGGTGGGTGATGCCAATTAGCCGCCGAACCACCAAGTGAGTGGTCGACACAACGGGGACTAGCGTGTTGGCAAACACGTGAACCTCGGGAGAAAAATCATCGTGTCAACCTTGTTCTTCCCGTTGGTTTGCATCCTCGTTACACAAGCTTGCGATTACTTTCATATACATTGAGCTTGTGTTGTTGCTTTTGTAATTAGTTAGCTTATGTAGCTTGCTAGTTACCTTCTTGCTTGTGTAGCATAGAAGTAGCTCCCCTGTGTGGCTAATTTGGTTTGTGTAACTTTGTTAGTCACATTATTTAGTTTGTGTAGCTAAGTAATTGCGCTCTCTATTTTGGCATTGGTTGCCTTGTTATTGAGCATTGCTAGTGAGCTTAGTTGGCTTTGTGCTTTTGCTTACTAGCATGTGTAGGAGCTCCCTTATTTCTTAAAGTACTAGTGGCATAGGTTTGTGTGACCTTGCTTCTAGAATTGGTTAGGAGAGCTCTAGCTAGCCCGGCACCTTTGTTGCTTGATTAGTATCTTTGCAAGGTGCTAGTGAACATAGATAGAGGGGTATAGTCTTGGCTAGTCCGATAGTTTTAATTTTACACTTATTTCGGTTAGCCAACGTGATTAAGTTTTAAAAAGGACTATTCACCCCCCATCTAGTCGCCATCTCGACCCTTTCAATTGGTATCAGAGCCCGATCTCTCATTTGTGGTCTTCATCGACCCGAGAGGATGGCGTCTAATGGGCTAGATGTTTGTGAGGCACACATTTTTGATGACACAAACTTTGCACTTTGGAAAAATCATATGCTTAATCATTTTTGTGCAAAGGGACCTAAATTTTGGTGGGTTGTCACAAGTGGTCTCACCCATGTCTTGAATCATAGAAATCTCACCAAAGCTCAAAGAGTTCTCTATAAATTTGATGCACATGCTTATTGTTTTCTAATGGATGCTTTAAGCTTTGATTTGATGAAACAAGTAAAAATCAAAGGAACCGCTCGTGAGATATGGGAGTCCATCAAAGAAACCTTCGGTGATTCCTCCACATAGGATGATGGTAAATTCAAGGAGGATGAACCCAAGAAGGAGGTGCATGAGTGTGTTGAGCATAACCACAATTTGGTGATTGTGGAAGATTGCTCCACCTCATGGTCAAATGATGATGATGATGATCAATCTACTACAAGTTCACTTGACAAGGTTGATGATGGTGCCATAAGTGTTGCAAGTGACGATGCTACCCCATGCACACTTGATGGTGATGATGGTTCATGCTCAAGCCATGATGATGCTACTACAAGCCCATCCACTACACCACATTGTCTCATATCACAAGGTGACACCAAGGTATCAAATGATGATGTGGTTGATCATGTTGACTCATATGATGAGCTTATTAGTCGACTTGCTAGCATGATCATGTCTTTAGAAAATGAGAAAGCTAAAACATTGAAATTAGATAATGAAAACTCATTTCTAAAGAACTCTTGTGAAGAACATAAGAAATTGCTTGATGCATATAAATCTTTACTTGATGAGCTTAAATTGAATCATGAGACACTACTTGCATCTCATGATGAATTATTAGAACAACATGCTTCTCTCATTAAAGTATTTACAAAGAAACTTAAAAATAATGAGAGCTCATCACATAGATCAAATGATAAATTGCAAAATATTGATAACCCTTATGATGTAGGAAAGAAGCATGTATCCACCTCTTGTGACGATTTATTAGATATGCCATGCTCTTCACATATAGATGCTTGTTCTACTTCTATGTCTTGTGAGACTAACATTTTAAAGGAGAACATTGTGCTCAAAAGTGAAGTGAAGAAATTGAGCAATAAGTTAGAGAGGTGCTATAACTCAAAAGTCACCTTTGAGCATATGTTGAAGACTCAAAGAAACTATGGTGACAAGTGCGGCCTTGGCTTCAAAAAGAAGATGACAAAGGGCGAAAGAAAGAGAGAAAGGAAGATGAAGAAGCTACAACAAAAAAAGCTCTCTCATATCATGTGCTATCGGTGTCATAAAGCAGGACACCTTGCAAATGGTTGCCCTAACATTGAGAAGCTCAAGAAGATAAAAGAAGAAGAGAGACTAAATCATGTTAAGTGCTTCAAGTGCCGCACTCGGGGTCATCTTACCTCAATGTGCCCAACCAAGTAATTGGTGAAGCAACAAGTGAAGCCTAAACCAAAACCACAAGTTGAGCAAGAGAAGACACCCCAAGTTCAAATCAAAATCAACCATGAAGATGGTGGTGATTTGATGATAAAGAAGAAGAAAACAAGAAGGGGTGGAAAGGCAAGGCATCCAATGCAAACTCAAGATGCCAAGATGTTGAGCAAGAATGAAGATGAGAAGAAAGATCATGCTCACATCAAGTGCTTTAAGTGTGGAAGTGTGGGACACTTTGCCTCTAAGTGTCCTACCAAGCTTGAGAAGAAGGCTCAAGCAATCCATGAGAGGCAAGGCAATGAGAAGCACCACATGAGCAAAGAAGAGAAGGCTCAAGCAAAAAGAAAGTGCTACTCATGCCGGGAAAGGGGACACATGGCATATTCATGTCCCCTAGGTGACATTTCTAAGCCTATTTCAATTGTTGATAATAATGTGCTTAGAAAGAATGGTAATGGTACCACTATGGTTGCTATTGCAAAGCATCCCGCTACTCATACTAAGACATTGCCTAAGTATGTCGCTCCTAACTTGAGAGGACCCAAACTTGTTTGGGTACCATCTAAAAGTGAATGATTGTTTGTAGGTACCAACAGCATTGGAGACTTGATTCAATTGATCTCACATTGTTCATCATATGTTGAATCAAGTTATGAAGCCTAGTGCACATACAAACCCAATGCCAAGTGAAAATTGAGTGAAGTCCAAATGTGCTACAACATACAAGTGTAAATTTCAAATTGTTGGTGATTCATTGGATATATTTGATGACTTGCAAATATTTAAGTTGAAGCTTGCTAGTTGGATGATCATAAGCTAACCAAGGTATATCTCTTGTTGATCATTTCATTTGGGTGCATATGAGTTGATTGAATTGGATAAATATGCAATGTTGCTTGCTATGAGATGATTGAATGGATAATTGATTAGTAGTCAAGTTTGGATTGATTTGTGTTGGATAAGTTCATAAGATGACCTTTAGTAAGTGGTTTGAATGGATATATGTATTATGGAAGTATTCAAACAAGTTAGTATCAAGTTTGATTCATATTTAATGAAGTATAGCTCAATTGTTGAAATCTGTCCTATATTGCAAAATCTGAGCTAGCTGTGATCTTAGCCACGTTTGAGAAATCAAAACCTATTGGATTGGCTTGAAAATTGGTGTACATGCTCTAGACTTTTGGTATAAGATTCTGTACAAGTTTCATGAGAATTGGATAAGAAATGCTTCAGTTTTAGAGTAGATCTTGTCAGCTATAGTGCAGCTATTTTCAGCATGTAGCAGTGGTGGAAGAATTGATATATGGCAGTAATCTAGAAGTCAAATGAAGCTCAAATTTTTACAGATGCTATATAACTTAGTAAAGAACATCTCCACCAAATTTAGTGGTATTTGGATTTGTACTTTGGGAGATATGCCTATTTCTTTGAGAGGTACAAAATATGTCAGAAAAGTGACAAATGTTGGATTGATCTAGAGTCACTTTGATTGAAAGGTCCTCAAGTTAGAAACATGTTTACAAATGTTTGAGGTACCTAAGTTTGGTTTTGAGATGATCTAGAAGCATGACAAGATATGAGTACGAGGCCATTTGATTGTGGAGTGTACTTTGCATATATTTGGTACTCAAATTGGAAGATCAAGATCAAACTCAAGATGAAGTTAAAGTTAAGTTCTAGTGACCATTGGAAATTATTTGGTAGAAAGAAAAGAACTTAAACAAGAAGAAAGAAAAGGACTTAAAGAAGAAATCAAGGTTACTCATCAAGTTAAGTCCATCACTTGGATCAATCAATCAAGTTATTTCAAGTGAGTGTCAATAATGGTTCTTGGAGAGAGGTCACTTCTCCCTAAGTGTAGGGGCTTGCCGCCTATGTGTAGGTAAACCAAGTGTGATACTTGGAAGGCTAACATGGAAGTGGTGATCCGAGGGACATTTGAGATGCTTAGTTGAAGCAATCAAAAGGATTGATTAAGAAAAGCAAGCAACACCCAAAAGAGAGCTAGTCATGATATTTTAAGTGGTATTCTCAAATTGATACTCTCATGCAAGCAAAGATGAAAAGATAAAGCAAGTCAACCACAACAAGAAAGTGCACTTGATCATAAGTGGTATTCATTTCATATGGGTGAATAATGAAATTCAACATGGTATCTATTGGTCTTCACCAAGCTTATAATTGGACTTCACATTACTATTGGAGTAATAAATTGGAATCTATGTGACTATCCTCTACTCCAACATAGCAAAGGTACCATTGTAATGTGCATGATCATTTCATCCCTTACTAGTATGCGGTTAGTGCATATATAGTACATGCTTCATAGGATCATGCATAACAAATGAAATATTTAAATTCATGGCCTACCACTATTGCTTGAATGATTACTTGATCTAGTGGTTAGTATATGAATTTATTCATGAGCTAGTGAACCTAAGTACTTGACTTAATTTGGATTGCTACCAAGTGATAAGTACAACATTGATAAGATAACCCTTGCAAGAGGTGTGAAGAAGCTTGTCATTGGTTCAAACTGGACTTGAAAGCTTAGGTAAATCAATTTAGTTCAAGTCAACCATAGAAGCTCATGATAGTAATAAGAGTACAAGCACAAGACAACAATGCAAATGAATATCTAGTTTGTATGTTTCAAGTGGTATCTAGACTCAAGTATTTTATCAAGATTTCATAAGTGATGTCTAGATCAACTCACAAGTGATATCCTATAAGTGGTACTCATGAAGATAGCAAATGTTCAAGAAATGGTCTTTATTGATAAATCAAACAAGTGGTTCCATACTAGAAGATTCTTTCAAATGGTATTCACTTCCTTCAAGTGGTATCTACACATAATGATGGTTCTACAAGTGATCCTCAACCTTAAGTGATCATCAAATAAAGAATGCATCCCTCAACTACAAGAGCTCAAGTGTATCTAATGGATGACCCATGCTATCACATAGGGGGAGGTGTCACACAAATTGATATCAAGATCAAAGATCCTATGTGTGGTATCTCAAGAAGCCCTACACAAGTTACAATTGGTATCCTCAAGTGGTGTCATTCCAACAATCATGAAAGATGTCCATAAAAATGCAAGATTCAAGCCTCAACCATCTACCCCAAATACATACCTTTGCATCAATGAGAAGCACACCTTTTATGGAAATTGATGACAAAGGGGGAGAGATTGTACAAAGATATAAAAGCCTCTATAGGGGGGAGAGATAAATTGTGTAAGGGGAGAGATAAGATATGAAAGCTTAGGAGGTTGGACATGAACATAGACAAAGAGGGAGCAACATTGGAGAAAAGAGAAGGATCAAAATTCTTGGATAATGAGAAGCACACAAGTAGGGGGAGCAAGCTCATGAACTTTGATTGATTGCATTTGATATGTGCATATTCATGTGCTTGCTTGCATTGCATAAGCTTTCAAATTTAATATGCATGCTTGTGTGGTGTATGCTAGTTGTAGAACTTGAATGATGATTTGATAACTAGCATGCATAGGATGATAGCTAAACACTTGGTATACTTTTCAAGTAATGCTAGTACCTTGCTTTTAATGTTGATCTCACGAGGTATCTAGTGATTTTATTTCCAAGTGACATCTAGCTAACCATGGTGCTAAGGATGAAGTTAAAGGTACAACTCCGATTGGTATCACACTTTAAAGGTTTACTCTATACACCCTAGCATCATTCGGTAGTAATTACTCTCCCACAATTTTAATCTATGCATATGTGCAAGCTTCAAATTAAATACTCTAGCACATATGTAGGGGGAGCTAATACTACCATTTCGGGTTTGTGGTACCTGTCCAAAATCATTTACACATGGTAAAATTGCTTGGGCAAGCAACATGAATCCAAAAGAGCTTAATTTCCATATCTTTGTAGAGTTGTCATCAATTACCAAAAATGGGGAGATTGAAAGGTTCTTATTTGGTTTTGGTAATTGAGTGACAACCTAGGTGGACTAATTGTGTTTATGTGAGATACACAGGTGATTAGTCCACATGTACATATGTGTGAGCAACATATGCCATGAAGGTGAAAATGGCTTGAAGATGTTGCAAAGCTCACACATGTGATGATGAAGGAGCTTAAATGCACATGAGACATGACATTGAGTCATGTGATCAAGGTGGAGAAGATCAAGACAAGACTTGACTTGATGGACCGGTTGCAAGCATGAAGGGCAAGTCAAAGGCTTTGGAGTGATGGACCGCGTGGCGGTGAAGCATGAGCAAGACTTGGCGTCGATGGACGATGGCAACGGTGAAGAGCAAGTAAAGTCAAGATCGATGAACCAATATGATCACATGATGATATGAAGTGGATCATATCATTGTTGATCATGTTGGTGCATGTGTTGCATCGACATTGGAGGAGATGGAATGGAATGCGCAAGGCAAAGGTATAACCTAGGGCATTTTATTTCACCGGTCATAGGTGTGTAGAGAAGTTTATGACCGGGTTTAGGATAGATGGCCGTACTATCAAGAGGGACAAACTTGTTTGCATATCGGTCATCTAGTGCCACTCGAGTGATCTAACTTTGCATCGTCGCTAGGATTGAGTGGCGTGGCAAGTTGAGTGGCTAATCCTTTGAAAAATGATTATGAAAAAGCTAACACACATACACATGGTGGTGTACACTTAGTGGTGTTGGCATATTTACAATGGAGTTGGAGTTGATGTTGATCAACTTGGTGAAGAAACTCCACCGGCGGAGTGTTCGCCCGTAGAGTGCGGACAGTCCGACGGTGCCACCGGCGCCCTACACAGAAAAGACAAAGTCTCACTAGGTGCACCGGACGTTGGCAGGGTGCATCTGGTCAGACTGACACATGATGACGCATGAGCTAGAGTTTGACCAGATGCTGGGCTGCGTCTGATCACATGCGACCGCACGTGTCTAGTCAAGGTCGGTACCTTACTGTAAATGACCGGACGCTGAGGGTCCAACGTCCGGTCAGTTGAAGCTGCTGCGTCTGGTCAGAAGATTACTGTTGAGACCAGAAAAATGTCATTGAATGCAGGTGACACATGGCTGTCATCGGGCGACCGGACGCTGAGGTCCAGCGTCCGGTCAACACGACCGAAGCGTCCGGTCGACCCGACAGTTGCCCAGTAAAGGGGTAACGTCTAGTTTAGCCCTTGGGGCTATAAATAGAAGTCGCCTTCGGCCATGGCTGGTGCTAAGCACCTTGGGGGACTTTGTGTCCATGCTTGAGAGTGCTTAGGAGCCCTCCATCTCATATATACTTGATAGTGATCATTCGATTGTGTGAGAGAGCGATTCTAGTGCGATTGCATCGTGAGGTTGCATCGAGTGGCACTAGGTGATCGAGTTGCAAGCCGGTGGTGCTTGTTACTCTTGGAGGTTGCCACCTCCTAGATGGCTTGGTGGTGGTCTCCGTCGAATCCCACAAGAAGCTTGTGCGGCGCTCCGGAGAAGTGCTTTGTGAGGGGCATTGTGCTTGCCCCATGGGATCCGCTAAGAGCAACTTTAGTAAAGCGTGTCATTGAGCTACCCTCACTTCTAGGGTAGGTTCTTGCGGCGCCCGACGTGCGGGCTTGGCGGGTGATGCTAATTAGCTGCCGAACCACCAAGTGAGCGGTCGACACAACGGGGACTAGCGTGTTGGCAAACACATGAACCTCGGGAGAAAAATCATCGTGTCAACCTTGTTCTTCCCATTGGTTTGCATCTCCGTTACACAAGCTTGCGATTACTTTCATATACATTGAGCTTATGTTGTTGCTTTTGTAATTAGTTAGCTTGTGTAGCTTGCTAGTTACCTTCTTGCTTGTGTAGCATAGAAGTAGCTCCCTTGCGTGGCTAATTTGGTTTGTGTAACTGAAAGGTCCTAATGGCTAGAGGGGGGGTGAATAGCCTAATAAAAATTTCTACAACAACACTTAACCAAATGGTTAGACAATTATGAGGCGAAGCGAGTGTTGCGCTAGCCTACTCAAAAATGCAAGCCACCTACCATAATTCTAGTTTAGATAGTGTCAATTTACACAAGAGCAATGACACTACCCTATGTTAGTGTGCTCTCAAAGGCTAACTAAAGAGCCACACCAACCAAGCATGCAAGCTCTCACAACTAGCTACACTAAAGAGCTTGTCAACTAGTTTGCGGTAAAGTAAAGAGAGTGATCAAGAGGGTTATACCGCCGTGTAGATGAATGAACCAATCAATCACGAAGATGAATAACAATGATGACCAATCACCTCGGAATCAAATGATGAACACAATGATTTTTACCGAGGTTCACTTGCTTGCCGGCAAGCTAGTCCTCGTTGTGGCGATTCACTCACTTGGAGGTTCACGCGCTGATTGGCATCACTCGCCAAACCCTCAATAGGGTGCCGCACAACCAACACAAGATGAGGATCACACAAGCCACAAGCAATTTACTAGAGTACATTTTGGCGCTCCGCCAGGGAAAGGTCAAGAACCCCTCACAATCACCACGATCGGAGCCGGAGACAATCACCACCTCCACTCGACGATCCTCGCTACTCCAAGCCGTCTAGGTGGCGGCAACCACCAAGAGTAACAAGAGAAATCCGCAGCGAAACACAATCACCAAGTGCCTCTAGATGCAATCACTCAAGCAATGCACTTGGATTCACTCCCAATCTCACTATGATGATGAATCAATGATCTAGATGAGTGGGAGGGCTTTGGCTAAGCTCACAAGTATGCTATGTCAACAGAAATGGCCAAAAGTCTTAAGCTTGAGCCGGCCATGGGGCTATAAATAGAGCCCCAATCAAATAGAGCCGTTATACCCCTTCACTGGGCAAAACACGTTCTGACCGGACGCTCCGGTCAGACTGACCGGACGCTGGCTCTCAGCGTCCGGTCGCTCGATGTCAGCCACGTGTCCAGACTCAATGGTCATCAGCCTCGACCGAACGCTGCTCCTTCGAACTGACCGGACGCTGAAGCCCCTATGTTCGGTCGTTTACAGTAAGCTCCCGAGCATGACCGGACACGTCCGATAAAACTGACCGGACGCTGAAGCCCCAGCATCCGGTCGTTTCCAGTAAGCTCCCCGAGGCATGTTTTTTCGACCGGACGCGTCCGGTCCACCTTGACCGGACGCAGCCAGCGTCCGGTGCTCAACCCTAGCCACTGTGCCGTCTGACAGCTCGACCGGACGTAGCCTTTCAGCGTCCGGTCGCTGAGTGACCCAGCGTCCGGTCAGTAGACCGACGCCAGCATCATTTTGATCAACTCCATTTCAACTCTTACTTCTTCACCCTTGCTCAAGTGTGCCAACCACCAAGAATTTTGCATCCGACATAATAGAAAATAGACATTTCATTTTACCGAAAGCGCCGAATCCATCTCAACCCTGCAAACACCTTGTGCACATGTGTTAGCATATCTTCACAAATATTATCAAGGGTGTTAGCACTCCACTAGATCCTAAATGCATATGCAATGAGTTAGAGCATCTAGTGGCACTTTGATAACCGCATTCTGATATGAGTTTCACCCCTCTTAATAGTACGGCTATCAAACCTAAATGTGATCACACTCTCTAAGTGTCTTGATCACCAAAACAAAATAGCTCCTACAAGTTATACCTTTGCCTTGAGCTTTTTGTTTTTCTCTTTCTTCTCTTCAAGTGTAAGCCCTTGATCATCTCCATGCTATCACCATTGTCATGTTATGATCTTCATTTGCTTCTCTACTTGAAGTGTGCTACCTATCTCATGATCACTTGATGAACTAGGTTAGCACTTAGGGTTTCATCAATTCACCAAAACCAAACTAGAGCTTTCAGTAACCTTGTTAGTCACATTACTTAATTTGTGTAGCTAAGTAATTGCGCTCTCTATTTTGGCATTGATTGCCTTGTTATTGAGCATTGCTAGTGAGCTTAGTTGGCTTTGTGCTTTTGCTTACTAGCATGTGTAGGAGCTCCCTTGTTGCTTAAAGTACTAGTGGCATAGGTTTGTGTGACCTTGCTTCTAGAATTGGTTAGGAGAGCTCTAGCTAGCCCGGCACCTTTGTTGCTTGATTAGTATCTTTGCAAGGTGCTAGTGAACATAGATAGAGGGGTGTAGTCTTGGCTAGTCCGATAGTTTTAATTCCGCACTTGTTTCGGTTAGCCAACGTGATTAAGTTTTAAAAAGGACTATTCACCCCCCATCTAGTCGCCATCTCGACCCTTTCATGGGTGCCATCACCGAGATCAATGCCGAACAGCCCGTGGGCATCCTCACCGATGTCATCGTCGTCCTCGATTTCTAGCTCCTCCTCGGGCTCGGGGTGCTCGCGCATCGGCTAGGTGGGAATAGACATCCGCCACCATCGACATGGTGACCCTAGCCGATGAAGGGCCGGACGGCCGGCCCCGGCCCTGACCTCCAGCTCCAACACCGTCCCTCAATGGTGGACACAGGCGCTTTGGCACTGGCGGCCTAGCCATGGTGCCTCTAGAGGAGGAAGACGCGGCGTCAGGCACCACCAACCTACGAAGAATAGAGGACAGAACAGAAGAACATGGGTGAGTCAGTGAGCGAGTGAAAGATGGACAGACACAACACAGATCTAAGGTTAGGGTTCGGGTTAACCCTAACCTGCGCCACCGGAGCCCAGTGTCGGAGAAGAGGCCAGGGAGGCAGCCAGAGGAGGAGACAGACAACAGTTAGAACGACGGCGAGCGGCGGCGGAAGGATAGACACGACGAACTCATATGGTACACCGGAGGAGGGGGAAGAGGGGATAGGAAGGGAAAGGAGGGAGGAGATGGTTAGCGAACTCAGGTCGAGGTGGATGAGCGGCGACAAGGTCACCGGAGCAGGGCCGGCGAGCTCAAGGCGAGCGGCGGCGAGCTCCAGGCGGCGAATCGAGAGCGAGCGAGACGAGACGACTGCGACTACGAGCGGCGGGAGTGGAGTGGGATTAGGGTTAGGGATCGGGATCGAGGGGGGCAGCATATATACGGCCGCGGGGGAGGCGGCTTCGTGGGCTGGGCTTCCTGCGGCCTGCCTCACTAGCCGTTGGAGGCACCGGGCCGCTCACTGGGCCGCCTCTTTCACCAGGCCGTGCCCGTGCCATGCCGCGGGCCTAGGTGGCGGCCTAGGCACGTCCTGGTCCTTTGGGCCGTTCCGTGCTTGGGCCGGGCTAAATTGCCAAGCCACGGGCCGGGCCACGAGCCCGCAGGCTGCATGGCCAGGTATAATTCTTAGCCAAGCAGCGCTTTTCAATGTAAAACTCCATCTTCTTCTTATGGCCTCTTCGTTTGTTGGTTTCAGTCAGGGCTTATCAGTTATGGTATAATGTTTTTCTTTCACAGCAAACCAGTACCAGTCGGGATTATCAGCCCAAAAACCAACCAACGAATAAGCTGTTAATGATATATATGCTAAGCATGGTCGTGAAAAAAAATGTCCAGGTTCGCTAATGAGCCACTAGAGCATATATCTTTGGAAGTTGTGATTTTGCTGATGTCCAGGTTAGCTAATGGGCCAGTAAAGTATATCTCTTTGGAAGCTGCATACACAAGTTATTTCCGTTCATGGCACGCGAAAACAGCAGAACGTGCAATTTGATGAGAACACAAGTTTTTCAGGAGAGAAACCAGTAACCAGATATGTTCCTCTTTATCTGATTTTGCACTGTTATTTATCTAAACATAAATATATTCATTTTGTATTTTATCATAATGCCTCGTAGTTCCCTCACGTATATGTTATCTAGTGGCTAAGTGGCTGTGGCTCATTGGTCGAGTTACTGAGTGACTGAGGGCGTCCTCAACGGCGGCCTAAAATCGACAGGCGAGGAGCGGAACTAAAACAATAAACAAATATTTAGCTGCACAGCTCACATGGGTGGATTAGGATGACAGAGACAGCAGGTTTCATAGGAAGATGTGCGAGCTGAGCGACGAGCTTCTAGCTAGCGTTGAGTTTTTTAATACATAAATCTTATACAGCACACGTGTTGTCGGATACCGTGAGAAGGGGTACCCTAAGCAAGATCCAAAAAACGACTGCTTAGACTTCGTAAAAATCGAAACCAGCTAAACGCTGCTGGCCTCGGCCGATTCTTCGACTCGCCCGAGGCCCTATCGCCGAGGTCTGCAATTCTCCGACTCGCCCGAGGCCCCCTCGCCGCTGACCTCGGGCGACCCCCTACCAAAGGCCTCGGCCGACCCCCTCTCTCGTCGCAGGCCTCGGCCGGGCCACCGACCCTCCGTCTCGCGCGAGGCGGGCTCGGCAGCACTCCGCTGCCTCTTCCTCCTCCCGTCCCTCTGACAAACGCCGTGTCGCATTAACTCAGCCGACTGCTGCCCCTGACACCAGCCGCATGCTCGGCACAGTACCGCAGAGCGACTGACGGGACAGGAGGCAGGACTGGGCAGGGGTTACCCGCCACTGTACTAACCACCGTGACGCCCATGCCTCACTATGCTGCCAGCTCCTGCTCCGAGGACAATGCAGCGTGGGGAGCCACATCTGGGCTACTGTGGCCTCGGAATCAGTACCCAGGGCTAATAGCTCCCCCCAAGGCCTCGACAGTTTGCTTCACGGGCTCGGCAGCCTGAGGGTCCATGACCACCGAGCCCCCCACGATGGCTCGGCCTCGGCATCTGCAGAGCCACTGCTCCCTACGACGTCATTACACGGCAACCAGCACGTCGCCCGCCATGTCCTGCATCAAGCCGTACTGGAGCCCCACGACGCATAAGACCGAGTATGACCCGCATGTCACTTCCGCACGTCCCATCGAGGCGCTCAACCACTCCGACAAACCACACGA
>NW_027098162.1:0-60000 GCF_019320115.1 Miscanthus floridulus
AATTTGATTTGTCTTCCTTTTACTTAAATTTTGATTTTTGACCAGTAACATGGCCCATTAGGGTTATTTGAGTCAAATGACACATGACCTCACATGATCACATGAAATTTGACCCTTGTGGTCATGATCTTTATTTAGGGTTTTTGAAACACATCACATGAAATAACAACATTATAAAATAAACCTTATTTAGTGAATGCATTCAAAACTTTATACTATATGAATGCTTTGCAATGCACATGATAACATGTCAATTTTTAGTGCTAGGTCAAAACACCAGAGGTGTTACAACCCTTCCCCCCTTAAAGAAATCTTGTCCCGAGATTTAAAAGTTAAGGCTAAGTAATGGAAAAGGAAATGTGTCAAGCTAACACATCATAACTTTATTCAAAAGGCTAGTGAAGGGGTTTTCCATTCTGTTAACAAACAAGACAAGTTATAATATAGACAAGGTATTGCAACTAGATAGAAGTGAAGAAGTCAGAAAAGTTCTCTTCTAAGTAATCCTCGAACTCCCAAGTAGCTTCATCTTCAGTGTGTTGATTCCATTGTACTTTGTAGAACTTGATCATACGTCTCCAAGTGACTCAATCTTTCTGATCTAAGGCTCTAATGGGGTACTCAGCATAAGTCAAATCAGGTTCTAGTTCTACATCACCAAAGTCGATCTCTTGGTCAGGTACTTGAAGACACTTCTTTAATTGAGATACATGAAAGATATCATGCACCGCTGACATGTGATCTGGTAGCTTGACACGATAGGCGACTGGTCCACATCATTGTTGGATCTGAAAAGGACCGACATAATGGCGCCAACTTTCCCCGAATCCCAAAACGATGAACTCCTTTCATCGGTGATACCTTGAGGTAGACATAATCTCCCACTTTGAATTCTAGCGGTCGTCTCCTCTTATCAGCATAGCTTTTCTATCAGGATTGAGCTATCTTCATATTAGCTTGTATAAATTTAACTTTCTCTTCAGCTTCCTTGACCACATCCAGTCCAAAGAACCAACGTTCTCCTAGCTTCTGACCAATTTAAAGGTGTTTGGCACCTACGGCCATACAGTGCTTCGAATGGTGCCATCTTAATACTCCCTTGATGGCTATTGTTATACGAGAATTTAGCTAAGGAAAGGCATTCATCCCATTTAGCACCAAAAGAAAGAACACATGCTCTTAACATATCTTCAAGAATTTGATTTACCCTTTCAGTCTGTCCATCTGTGCGCAGGATGATAAGCAGAACTACGGATAAGTTTAGTTCCTAAAGACTCATGTAGACTTTTCCAAAACTTAGATATGAACAATGACCCTCTGTCAGAGACAATGGTCTTGGGTGCCCCATGCAGACTGAACGATTCTATCAAGATAAAGCTTTGCATACTGCTCTGCTCGATATTTATCTCTGACTGGTAGGAAGTGAGCTATCTTGGTTAGGCGATCAACAATAACCCATATGGAATTGTAGTCTGCAGATGTCTTGGGCAATCCCATGATGAAGTCCATACAAATATCTTCCCACTTCCAAGATGGAACTGGCAATGAATGTAATGGACCTGCAGTCTTCATATGAACCGCTTTGACTCTCTGACAAACATCACACTTGGCCACATATTGAGCAATTTCTATTTTCATTTTGGTCCACCAATATCTCTTTCTTAGATCATGATACATTTTGTTGCTTCCCGGATGAATGGAGTATCTTGTAGAATGAGCTTCATCAAGAATCTGCTTTCATAGCTCCGCATTTTTGGGTACTACCAATCTATCCTTGAACCATACGACATCTGATTCATCAATCTTGAAACATGTTGGTTTTCTAGATCTGACTTTATCCTTAATATGGGCTATGCCCTTACTTTTCTGTTGAGCAGTAATGATCTGATCTTTGATAGTGGACTCAACTACAATATTGGACAGGGAACCTTGTTCTATGATTTGTAAATTCAGATGCTCCATCTCTTGACACAATGTTCGTTGCATTGGTTCTACAATTAGGCAATGATAATGACGCTTGTGACTCAGGGCATCGACAACCACATTAGCCTTACTCGGATGATAATGCACTTCTAAATCATAATCTTTGATAAGTTCTAACCATCTTCTTTGCCTTATATTCAACTCTGACTGAGTGAAGATGTATTTCAAACTTTTGTGATCCATATAGATATGACAGATATTGCCCAATAAATAATGTTCGCCAAATCTTGAGTGAATGGACTAACAACAGCTAATTCAAGATCATGGGTGGGATAATGTTCCTCATGCTTCTTGAGTTGTCTAGAAGCGTATGCTATGACTCTGCCTTCTTGCATAAGAACACAGCTAATACCAATTCTAGATGCATCACAATAGATATCAAATGGCCTCTCGATATCCGGTTGTGCTAATACTGATGCAGTTGTCAGCAACTTCTTCAATGTCTGAAAGGCCTCTTCACATTCTATTGACCATACAAACTTAGTTTGATTTTTTAATAGTCCAGTAATTGGCTTCGCAATTCTGGAGAAGTCAGGGATAAACCGACGGTAATACCCTGCCAACCCTAGGAAACTACGAACTTGATGAACGGTGGTAGGTGCTTTCCAATTAAGGACTTCTTCTACCTTGCTCGGATCAATAGCTATACCTTCAGCAGATAGTACATGACCTAGAAATTGTACTTCCTCCAACCAAAATGCACATTTGCTGAATTTGGCATATAGTTGGTGGTCTCTTAACCTTTGTAGAACAATACGGAGATGTTCCACATGTTCCTCTTTGCTCTTAGAATAGATAAGAATGTCGTCTATGAACACCACGACAAACTTATCTAACTCAGGCATGAAAACTGAGTTCATCAGGTACATGAAGTGAGCTAGGGCATTAGTCAGCCCAAAAGACATGACTAAATACTCATATAGTCCATATCGGGTAGTAAACGCTGTCTTTGGCACATCTTCACGTCTGATCTTAATCTGGTGGTAGCCTGATCTTAGGTCTATCTTAGAAAATACCTTATCTCCCTGCAAGTTGATCAAAAAGCAAATCAATTCAGGGATAAGGAGTATTTGTTCTTGATGGTGACTTCATTTAATGGCCGATAGTCAACACATAACCTCAAGGTTTGGTCCTTCTTCTTCACGAAGATAGCAGGGCATCCCCTAAGGTGATGAACTGGGTTGAATGAAACCCTTGTCTAACAACTCTTGTAGTTGCATTTTTAATTTTGCTAGTTCTTTGGGTGGCATCCTATATGCTCTTCTGGACACTGGTGCTGTCCCTAGGTTTTCAGATCAATTCTGAACTCTATGTCTTGGTCTGGTGGCAGACTAGGCAGATCATCGGGAAAGACATCCATAAACTCACATACCACTAAAATTTTCTCGACTCCTTCAATAATAGTTACATAGACTGTTTCCACTGTACTCTTAGGAAAGGGAAGTTGGATGAGAAGTTGGGTTTTGCTGCCAGGTGCATTTACCCTTATGGTTCTACGCAGGACATCTATGATAGCCCCGTGCTGAGTTAACCAGTTCATACCAAGGATCACATCTATATCTTGATCCTTTAATATCAGCATATTGGTAGGGAACTCATAACCTCCCAAATCAATAGGTACATGCTGAACTACCTCCCTTATATAGATTCGTCCCCCTAGGCGACTGTATATGATAGGGTTCTTTTGTTTCCCCAATAGCTATCCTAGCTGTGGCAGAACCTCCTAAGGAATCTAGGCCCACAGTGCACCTATCGTTGTCTTAACAGACCTCGGATAGCATACACGAGTTCCCAACAACTCAATAGGTCTGTCGGGTATCCTCAGGAAACCCGAATCATCCATGATTCTCTTTTCAAACAGGATCCCAATCACAGTCATTGTAGATTACAACAGTTTTATTCAAACATATATACCAGAGTAAAAGATAGCAGAAGTCTTAAGATAACATAGTTACAAACCAGTTATTTTCAAACTTACAATACCATAAGTGTCATACAACTATAGTAGTGGGATAATATTACATTAACTTTATTTATCATACAAACTAGTGCCTTGTCCAAAGGCCATTCATTACTCCTCATCGTCGTTGACTTCAAACACCGACATGCAGTAGGGACCAAAACAAGCCTGCGCATGTGACTCACTTGCAACAAGGGTTAACAAACTCTGAGTACAAAGGTACTCAACAAGATTAACCCGACATAACAGGATGTAAGACTTTAGAGATGCAAGGGTTTGGGGCAAGGTAAGGATGTAGCAAGATTCAAAAGTTCTTTGCCAAAAGCTTACTATTCTCCATTCTATTTTCAAGTTTTACCCTTAAGTTCCTTTAGTTCATTACCTCAACTAAATGTACATTTTCCATATTCCAATCCTTCTTATTCCATTCTTTTCTCATATTTTAGTAATTCACCAGTCCTGCATTGCTTCTGTAATGAATCGAGTCTCCATATCCGTGGAGCACTGGCAATTCGAATTGATTCAAGTCCCAGCTAGGGATTCCTTATCACATGACATATGTAGAACTTAATCTTGCATATATCAACCTCGCTACCAGATCCTCCTATACTAAGCCGTCTCCACGCCACCCGAGAGCACAGCACACCTCAAATTCAGGCCACATTCTAGCCACGAGGGTACATGCTACTCCCTGCCATCTCTCCACTCCCAGTGCATGGGCATTCATCTTAGTATCGGATTAGCCAAAGTAGGCTTACCGGAGTATGTGACCAGTACTACAAAGTGTCTCATTCAGAAGATCCACAATGAGTGGCCTTTAAGCGACATAGTCGACAACATTACCCAACATTCAAGATAAGTCACCTGACTAGTCTCTAGTTCATTCTACCTTCTTTCTTTCTTTGGCTAGTATGCCATCTTTGATTGTATCAAAACTTTTACTTTGAAAGCCTACCATAAAGCATACTAAGCCTTTGTAAAAGAAATCATCTTCAAGGATGGTAAACAATTATCAAGGTAGGCAATGCATCAAGTAAGAAACATTTGAATAAATTAACTTAATGCAATAAGTAACATAGTTGATAAACTTTTCAAAGTAAACAAGGTAAGGGTTTAATGCATAAACCGGGGCTTGCCTTCGTTGACGATTTTTAGGTTCCGGATCAGTACCACAATTATCGAATCCCGTGACAACTGGGGATTCTTCTAGAACTTGCTCAACTAGAATCATTTCGTTCTCAGGTTCTACACGAAATGATAACATATGCTTTAACATGATGATAATGTAAACATGATGCTTTCACGGTACATGAAATGTAAAAATACCCCGCAGAGGATTTTATTTCACGGTACATTTGCAAGCCAACAAAACCCACTTGCAATCCTACCATCAAGAACCACACATGTGACATGACCAAGTGGATCTTGAAACCCTACTAGTCACAAAACATGACCAAAACAAGATCTAACACTATTCAAACACTTAGGGTTTGTCTTTATCTATTTTTGAATTAATTTGGAATTAAGCCCAAAAATGAACTTGTTCCAAATGACCTGAAAATTTTATGTAAGATTTCTCATGACAAATTAGTGTACCAAAACAAATTTCATAATTTTTGGAATTATACAGTGACCTACAAAAATCATGGAAATTGCATTTTTCAATTAATGGACTGAATATTTGAACATTAAAAATTTATTCAAATTTCAAGTTTCAAATTTTTAAATCATACTAGAACATGTACAGAAGCTACACACAAAATTTTAGAATTTTTGGAGCTATCATGAATTTCCTACAAATTCCCAAAGTTTCAGCACTATTCATAAATTCAGAAAATAAAAAATCTTCACTGTTCTTCTTCCTCACTCGCACTGATAGGCTGACCCCACCCGTCAGTGTCTCAAACATGTCATGACGGTGCTACCCTCACTGATCGGCCACAAAATGCGCCGACGGTGATGATCCAATGAAGCTGACCTCACCAAAATGATCTACACCCTACTACGAACCCATCCCTGTCCTTGGAATGGCAGAAGGTACACCGGAGAAGACCCCACACCGGCCATGGCGGCACGAGCACGTCAGCTCGTGACGTAACCCCGGCAAGACTGCGATAGAGTCAAAAGCGAAGTGAACTTCACGTTCAGTGGCTCACCACGGTCACATCGGTGGGCTTGGTGAAGGCGGAGATGTATCGGATCGATGGGACCACGTGAGACCGAGGATGGCGGAGCTCCGTCCGACTCCGAAGAAGACGAAGTCGCGCGACGGCGCTGGACTTCCAGGAGCGACATGATCAGGCTTGGGAGGAGCAGGAAGACGAGGCGGAGCTTCTGGCCAAAGCAATTGGCCCTAGATACTACGGCGAGGACGAATTGCGCGAGTGCGGGCAAGACACCGGCGGCGAGCAGTCGACGGAAAAACTTCGAAATGACGACGGTGTGCTCCTATTTATAGCAAGAAGGAGGGCGTGCGGTGTTGACAGCACACGGGTGAACTCGCCACGGAGGTATTGGCGTGTCACTGCGCGTGAAAACGGCGAAATCCGATCGGCGGTGATCTCCGCGTGGCGCCGGTGGCAAGCAGAGAGGTGGAGGTAGATTTTTGAAAAATTTACAGAACTACCACTGCGTCCATTTTTCAAATTACTCACAAATTTTCTAAAGAAGTTGAAAATCTCCAAAAATGAAAGTTGTTCAATTTTTCAAACTCTACAACTTTGCTTCTAGAAATATTTTCAAATTCTGCCTCCATTTTGAAATTTGAATTTGGGGTAAATTTGAGCATTTGAATAATTTCAAAATTACTCCAAATTTTATATGTAAACTTGAAAAACTTTGAATACCAAAGTTGATCTACATAAAATAATCTCCAACTTTGCTTTTTGCCTCAACCCCAAATTTCACATGGATTTTGAATTAGTAAAAGGGGGCAAAAAGGACTTTTATAAATTGAATTTGAATTCAAATTTGATTTGTCTTCCTTTTACTTAAATTTTGATTTTTGACCAGTAACATGGCCCATTAGGGTTATTTGAGTCAAATGACACATGGCCTCACATGATCACATGAAATTTGAACCTTGTGGTCATGATTTTTATTTAGGGTTTTTGAAACACATCACATGAAATAACAACATTATGAAATAAACCTTATTTAGTGAATGCATTCAAAACTTTATACTATATGAATGCTTTGCAATGCACATGATGACATGTCATTTTTTAGTGCTAGGTCAAAACACCAGAGGTGTTACACTAACCACTCAGGATTATACACTTCCTTTATAAATCTGGTAGCTAAAAGTCATTTTATCTCTACCCTAATAGCCTCATTGTCTAGCGTGAATCAACGGAGTTTCTACTTGATTGGTTTGGTGGTCGGCGAGACATTCAAGGAGTGCTCGATCTTCTCCCATGGTATCCTCAGCATGTCTGTAGGTTTCCAAGCAAACACATCAGTGTTGGCACATAGGAAGGAGACGAGCACGCTTTCCTATTTGGGGTCAAGGTGACCCCAATCTTCACGGTCTTGGAAGGGTCGTCGAGGCCGAGGCCAACTTCCTTTACTTCCTTGGATTTGGTGGATGCACGAGGATGCTCCAGCTCTAGGATCTCCATGTCATTGGTGGGCAATGTCTTGGCTTTAGTGACCATGCTAGCCATCTGGATGGAGAGGTCGGTGGCTTTGGTGAGGGTGAGACTCTCTGTCTTGCAGGCGTAGGTGATGGAGAGGTTGGCCCGCAGGGCCAGAACTCCTACAGGCGAAGGCATCTTTAGCACCAGATACACGTAGTGTGGTACAACCATGAACTTGGCCAGAGCTGGCCGACCAAGTATGGCATGGTAGGCGGTGTTGAAATCAGCGACATTGAAGTTGATGTGCTCGATGTGGTAGTTGCTTGCCATGCCAAACTATAATGATAGGAAGATCTCTCCAAATGGTTTAGAAGCCTTGCTAGGTACCACACCCCAAAAGGAGGAGTTGGAGGGTGTGAGATCTGCTAATCCGAGGCCCAGCTCCTTTAGGGCTCCGGTGAAGAGAAGATTCAGAGCGCTCCCACCGTCGACGAGCACTTTTCTGAAAAAGCACCTTCTGGATGGCTGCGTCAAGGACGAGGGGGAAACGCCATGTGTACGGAATGTCCACCCACTAGTCAGCCCTGCTGAAGGTGATGGGGACCTCGGACCATGGGCGATAACTGGGGTTGGCGACGGCGTCCTCCATAGTGACGGCGAGCACCCACCGTGTGGTGAGCTTCCATTCTCCTCTACTCTCGGTGGAGGCAAGGCCCCTGAAGATGGTGGCGACCACCTTGTCGTGGTCCTAGAAGGCATTATCATTGCCCCCAGGTGGTCGGTGACCCCCGGCTCCATCATTGGCGTCATCGTCCAGCTTTTTATCCTAGAACTCCTTAGCCAAACCGAGGCAGTTCTTCATCTTATGTTTGGCATTCTTATGGAGAGGGCATAGGCCATCAAGGATCTTTTTGTACTGCTTGTCATAGTTGTGCTTGGTGTGAGGTTCATTAATGGCGGCGATGATGTGGTCTGGTTAGCGGCGATGATTTTGGCCAGACTTGGGCCCTTCTGGCCGATCATGACCGCTGTCACAATGGTAACTACGGTCGTCGAAGCGGCGGTCATTGTGGCGTCGGTCATCGGGTGGGTCATCGTAGCGACATGTTGGGCGATTAGTGCCTGCATCCTCATTGAAACGCACCTCAGCTTCCTCAGCGTCGGCATACTGGTTGGCAGTTGTGATCATCTCACCAATCCCAGTGGGATGCTTGCGGTTGAACTTGGAGCAAAGCTCACGGTGATGGAGTCCTCGGATGAAGGCGGTGATGACCTCGGCTTCCATGATGTTTGGAATAGAATTCCTCATTTCAGAAAAGTGTTAGATATAGCTGTAGAGGAGCTCGGATGGCTTTTGGTTGATGTGGTTTAGATCATGTTTGGTGCTCGGTCAAGTACACGTAGCCATGTAATTGTCGATGAAGACTTTTTTGAGCTCTTCCTAGGAGCCAATGGAGTCCGGGGCAAGGCTTGTGAACCAGCTCATGGGGGCCACCGTGAGCATGACGGAGAGATAGTTCGCCATGATGCTAGTGTCTCCTTCGGTGGCATGGACAGCAGTGGCATAAGCCTATAGCCACTGTGTCGGGTTCATCCTTCCTTCATAGGGCTCAACCTTAGTGATTTTGAAACCACGGGGTCACTAGAGTGTTTGGAGCGCCCTTGTGAAGGCTAGGGGCCCCTCAAGGTTGTTGGCACCATCGTCAGCAATGTTGTTGGCATCGATTGGCTTGAGAGCGGAGTCCGGGTTACCGTACTCTTGCTCGTACGCCTAGCGACGACGTACTTTGTCTTAATGGCAACCAAAGCGGCATTCGTCGATATGTTGTCGTGCATCTCAGAGATTGTTGAGGTGCACCCGAACATCCTGGTCGACCTCCTAGTCATGTTGGTGGTAATGTTTGGCGTGGTTGCCCCTAGCTCCGCCCTAGAGGGATTGCCTATCATCGTGGTGCTGGTCGGTGAAGCGATTTTGGCGACGGTCGGTTCATGTGGCGACTGACCGATGAATCAAAGTGGTGGAGTATGAAGGTCTCTTATCCTAGCGAATCTAATTGACCTAGCAATGCGCTACTTTAAGCATGGTGGCGACCTTGGGAGCTCGGGCGTCTGCGGGAGGCAGGCGAGCTCATTGGCGGCCACTGCCAGATTTGCGCTTGGAGTCTTGAAGACGTCGTGGCCGTCAACACAGAGAAACTCTTCGTCGAGGTTGTGCTAGAGTGGCCTTCCTTGCGAGTCGAGCTACTACCTAGCTATCGCAAGGGCATTCTCATTTGCTCAGCGTTGTGCACGGTTGATGCTTCGGTTCTCATGAGCGGCATATTCCTCCTCGATTTCACTGTTTTGAGGGGGGCTGTCAACGCTGACATTGAAGATTGCACTACCACGGAATGGAGGGAGAGGAAGTTGCTCGGTGAAGGTTTCGGTGAGGGTCTCCATAGAGCCCTAGGACTCAAAGCCTGGATTCTCCTCCAAGATGGTCTGGAGGGACGCTTCGGAGCGTTGGCCGACGTGGAGCATGTTGACGACTGACGGAGGCTGGTTGGCGATCTAGTCAGTGAGAGGATAGATGCCTCCCACCTGGTCGGTGAATTTGCCCCTTAGGGTGTCTTGGAAGGTGGCAGCGATGTTGGTGAGCCCAAAGGGCAGAGCCGCAACTCCTAGAGTTTTCCGAGCAACCTCAGATAGATTTGGATCAGAGGGTGGTCGGTGCTAAACCAAAGCGTCCAGAGCCAATTCGGTGATGGAGAGGCAACCGACAAGCTTCAGACCGACCCGATTGATGGATTCAATCAAGTCATCATTGTTGATCTGCCTCCTCTAGTAGCGAGGAAGTAGACAATGAGTTGTTGATGTAGGCAACCTCAGAGGTGGTTCTGAGATCGGATCTGCAATTGTAGGTGCGGGGATAATCGGCACATAATCGATCTACGCCGGTTCGAGGAGCTCTCCGACTCTGTCAATGTTGATGATCTAGGAGATCGATCTGACCATGAAGATCTAGCTAGGTTGTGGGAGGGATGAAGAGCTTGCAGAAAAAGCCATCTTGTTCGACAAGGAAACAACATGCAAGCCCCCTACCTGGCGCGCCAACTGTCGATAGAATATCGTCAGTAGTCCTCCGAGGGGTATCCCACAAAGGTAAATTAATCAGCAGAGGAGCATGAGATCAAGAACAAGAAGGCAACAGAGACACGAGTTAGACAGGTTTAGGTCATCAGTATGACGTAATACCCTACTCATGTGGTCTATTGGTTTGTATTAGCTATCGTATGATATTGTGTGAGTTTGGAGGGGGTCCCTGCCCACCTTATATAGTCTGGGGAGTAAGGTTACAAGTCAGTTAGATCTAAGAGATAACCGGAAAGTAATAACTGATTACAGAAATCTTGGAATCATACATATCCTAACAGATCTCGTAGTATCTTCAGGATATCTTCCAGATGTCTTGTGGGAGGCACCGAGCAGAGTTGTGCCCCGCAAGGCTTTGTCTTGTGGGATGGGCCACCCCTAGGGGCACAACCCATGTAGTCTACCATGGGTAACCGGGGTCATGCCCCCATAGGCGATGTGAAGGGGTTGATGCGGGGGACCGACTTTCACCCGTGTCCTGCGCCGCATGGTTGTAACCTCAAGCACAGCCGCCGCCATGGTTGGTAGCAGCTTGAGCCAGCCAAAAACTGCCTAGCCGCATTGACCCATGGCCTGCTTCAGTGGTTTACCTTCTAGACCCATCTAGAGTCTTTCTACATAGGTACTACGGTGGGATTCTGTGATTTCCTTTGATGATTAGGTCCTTTCTTGACGGTTTTCTGATTAAATTCTGCTGGAAACACAGATTCACTAAAACTCATGAAATTTGTTAGTTTAGACCCCTAAGTCTACATTGGTGATCTATTTTAGCCATTTATACAAGTTATATTGATGGTTTATAATGTATGTTAACTACTGTCAACAACTCCCCCACACTTAGGCTTTTACTCATCCTCGATAAAAGGATGGGTTACTCAAGACATAACCTTAGGACAAGACATCAACATAAAACCATCTCCAGTCATGCATGTACTGTAGGATTCAAAGTGTCTACCATGAAACTTTGGGCGGTTGAAGAATGGAATAGTTTAAAACAGATCACCATCTTCCTTTAGTCAAGTTAATCGGAGAAACATTTTAAGATTTTTGAAAATGATACATAGCTTACCTTCTCCATTTGTAGTACTCTCAAATCACTCTACATATGGTATTTTTGGATCCTCACCAAGGCAGTGATGACTTCGCCTTTTTTTACCTACTTCTAAAAGCTTATGTGGAGCTCAGGTAGGGATGAATGTGAAAACATACTTGCATTGCATATATTGTAAAGTCAAAACAAGGATCCAAGGAGAAAGATGTCATACTCTTAGATCAAGATATATATATATATATATGGTGGCTAACCTAATTCTACTATGCTCCTTGAAACATATCTCTCTTGATTAAAACTTAAAAAACATTTTGTAAGAAAACATGGGCTATCTTATTCATCTCTTCTCTCTCTTTTTTAGGCGGGCATCTGAGTACTTATTGTTTTAGATATCTTAGACAATTGTCCATTTTTTAAATACTTTTTCTTTGAATAACTTTTGCATAGCCACATGCCTCTTTTCTGCATTTGAAATTTTTCAAGGAAGACATTTACAAGAACTTGGAGCATTTAGCCTATCAAACATATTTTTGTGTCTATTCCTAGTGTAGGAGTAGAACATTTTTTGGTGGATGGAAAACATGTTGTTGCATACTATCAGTGTAGGAGCAACAGATATATGTGGAGTGTACGTGATCTTGATCTTGAGAGCATAACAAGTTTCTCAACAAGGGTCACTAGGTTTGACCAAACTCAATATAATGACATTTAGTGTATGTAGAAGGTTTCTCTAGTCTATATTTGGCTCTGGTAGGAAATTACTTACCACAAAGGAGAGGTGTAGCTATTCTTTTTTTTTTTGAAATAAAATTCTCCAATAACGAGACATCAAGAATCAAGTTCTCATTATTCTACTATATCTCATTCCACAACAACTTAAGCAACATGATGGCCCTAATAATAAGTTCCCATCAGTAGCATAACTTCTAGGAAAAGTATTATATGAGTCTATCCTTTAATCATGACTAAAATAATCTTTCCTCAGGTTTTAAAATTATTTATCAATAGATTCTTAATTTGGTTCAAAATGGAAAGCGAAACATATAAAAATAGAGTGTATTGGACTCAAACCTGACCGTGGACGAAGCGCGAGGCGAGACGGTGCTATGGTGGGCTAGGTGGACCATGTAGGAGGCCAGGCAGCCCGCTTTTAGGCCCGTCTCAGTCCAACTTTGGCGAGTGTGGTTCTTGGTCCATTGCTTTCCGAATTTCATGATTTTTGTGATTGGATCTCATCTTGTTGTCGTGGTGTGTCTCCCCTACACTTGTTTTCCTATATACCTTTATGCACAACATGTGGAGACAAACACATATCCAAAAGAAATAGAGAGCAGATAATAATAAGAAGATTTTATTAATATATATAAGGCACTTTATTACACAAGCACACATTAAGCACACACTTTAACTGACCTAACATAAACTTCAATATTCTGACCATCTGAACTAAGCGACAAACCTAAACATTAAACACGATCACACTTGACCTAACACTTGTGCCTTATCAAATGACCTATTATCAGTTCTACTTCTTATCCCCAATACAGCGGGAAAGGATAGAGATTTCACTTTTTAAATTTTTCTGCTAAAGATGTTCTAATTCCATCCTATTATGCATGGCTTTGATAGTCCTAGTGAGGAGGTTGGTCCTTTCTTGGGGGGTTGCGACGGCCTGGGTAAGAAGATCAACTCTTTTCTCTAAGGCTCCTAACCAGCTAACGCCCATACACATGCCCATGAGCAGCTCATATATACATCTGAATTCGAACCACCATCTAAAAGATACTACATGAGATAGATAATACCGAGTTAGGTCTGGCCATAAAACTCGCCTTAAACAAAGGAGCATGCTAAGTTAATCTGACAATTAGTTCCCACAGCGCTGAAGCTCTGCTTCAAGTTTTGGAGTCGCTGAGAGTATGATATCATCATAATGCTGTTCTTGTTTAACTTCAACAAGCCCACGGTTCTTCAGAACCTGCAGCCAAAAACATGCACAAGGATACAAGGATTTTACTATTTACTAATACTAATAAGCTGCAAAGTACAGATAATTTCTGGTGAACAGAGTGGAACTATGATGGATGAAATGAAGAAAATGAGATGCCCAAGATAATGAAATGAAGAAAATGAGATGCCCAAGATTCACAGCATCCCATTTTTTTATTAGTATATACTTTAATTTGGCCGCAAGAAAGGAAAGAATAGCTCAGGGTTGGAACGGAAATATGCAGAACTTGAATTATCATTACCCAATAGCAACACAAAGCCAGATCCATCTTTCAAGAAAGAAATCTTAAGTCACACAGATTATCATTCAAGCAGGAAATTACAGAAACCATACCAGAGTTTCATAGAAGAATGATGCTGCAGTTTTCCTCTTTGTCCCTTCAAGGACTTGACTGAGACTTAAAGTAGTAGTTCCCTCCTTTCTCTTCAGGTCCAGGAATAGCTGATGGAGGAGACTTGCTATTTTCCTAAATTAGTAAATTCAGATAAGCGATAAGCAACAGACTAGTGGGCCAGAAGCAGGAAGGAAATAGTTAAGCAACAGAACAAGATCATTAGCTACCTAGTCCTGGTTGAATTCTGCAAACCTGCAAAACAGCAATGTGCATATAAGAGCCTGGCAAACTTAAGAAACATCACAGCATAAGCACAAGCTATAACAGTTCTATAAACCTTCATCTCTGGAGTGCTCTTCGTCCACAAGAATATCCTGCGAACGAATGTCATTTCAAAAGCATTAGTTTGCATCGTAAATCATAGACGATTCTATCAAGCGGGTTGGATGCATAGATTACCTCATCTATATTATCTACAGCAGCATTCAGTGCTTCAATGTGCAATGGAATTTGATTTTCTGATTCATGTAGTCCGTTCTTCGGTGGTGCTTTAGAACTAGGTTCATCTCCTTTGACTTGAGTGCTCTTCTCTTTGATTGTATCTTCATTACATGCACAAACTTCGTCTTGAACAGGCCAACTTTCTGTTTGACAGTCAACAGGAACCTCCTCAATAGGCTCTTCCAGTTTCCTCTTTCTTGATGCATCTAAAATGCTTTCTCGTTCTGTGCTTCCAGTATCCTTGCAAGCATGGATGGATTCAGAAAGTTCATAGGAAAGACGCCTCCGGGCTTTAACTGATTCCTCGCATGAACTTTCAGGTGCCTCTGGTGCAGTACCGCGTGCAAGGGGGATTGAAGTCTGATCTGTCAAAATAAGAGGACACACTCAGTTATTAAAGGTTACATCAATAATTGCACCTAATGAAGGATAAATAAGTGACCTACATGGAATCAGTGGATCCATGAAGGTGTATGGCAGAGATCCCAATTTTGCCACCCTCCAAATATCAAGATGGTTGTGAGGCGCCTTCCTTCTCTGCTGCACAAGATCACTTGCATCCTCTATTGCTCCTCTCAACATCCTACAATAAGAAGTAACTAAAATATATTACCAAAATAATAAAATCTTACAGTTCAGTGGAACCATGGAACGGTCCATAATATTCTGATATCACTTCGAAGAAAGTGCAGACCACCATCTACCTAGTCCCAACAAAAAGGAAAATGAAGAATATGGAAAACAAAACCCCCTGCCATTCAATTCAGGTGTTCGAAGTGAACAAAACTTCAATGAGAAAACGTCTATGGCTTGTTTGACTTGGTTAGGTTTCTTGAATCACTTCATTTGGTTTAAAATCGTAGCAGTTAAAGGTCCACTCAACTGTGGCCGATAAACCCTAGTGAGGCTATATAATTAAACACCAACAAACCAGCTTTCGGGATTTTGAATTAGCAAGGCATGAAATTAGAATGAAAGCTATTTTGCCATGTTGATTTTTAATACTCAAACTAAATGTTTTATGTTCCTAAACATTATCCAATGATTATGGTTTGAATTAGACATGTTCCCTGTTAAAAGATACAGAGAAGCTCTCTTATGGAAAATCCAACCAAAAAGCTTGTATGAGATATCCCAAGCCCTCTTATGGAAAATTGGAAATTCCAACCAAAAAGCTTCTATGAGATATGCATTTTCACAGATTTAAGCCTGCTCTTAGACTCAGCCTCTCCCTTTGGCCAAATAGCCTGTTGTAAAGTATTTTAGTCTCCCCTTGATGGTTCTGTTGTACAGTTTTGCTTACTCTTTTATATATTTATATATATTACCACAGTAGGGGTTTCCCCTACTGTATTTCCCTCAAAAAAAAACTTGTCTTAAAAATATATGAAAGACAAATGTGTGCCGAGATATATCAGATATGCCCAAACCCAGCTTAAGGTGGTAAGGACAGCATAAGGTAACAATAGCTACTACACCAACATATTCAAACAATCAAGTACAAGTATTGCAACTGGTGAAAGAGTTTGTACAAGCAAGCTAGAAGTTGTTCTTACTCATTTGACAGCACGGTGCCCTCATCATCAAACAATGACCAAGTTAACTTTCTCCTAACCCTCCGCTGGCTTTCTCGTTCCGTCTGTATATAATCCTGCTTATTGTATAATAATGATCTTCTTTTTCTAGTAGCCTGGCTCTTCTCAGTTTTAGCTGGTGTCCTAACCCCAAATCTAGAAGAAGAGGATGGCCCTGGATCAGAAGTAAAGAAGTCCATAATGAGTATGATTAAGACCATAAGTAGAGCAGATAATTTGGTCACAAAACAGACCTGGGATACCCTCTTGCAAAGGCTCTGGAGTAGAAGGTGATAACTCATTATCTGCCCTTGTTTCACATCTTATGACAAGAGGTTCAAGTGACTCTTCTCCAGTGTCATTGCCAAGCTCTGGAAATCCTGCTGCAGGTGCGGCAGTATTCAACTTTCCTAGCAGTGAATCATTTTCTGATGCTTCAGTTGTGTAATTTGCACTCCGACTTCCACAAGCCATATTCTCCAGAGCATTATCAGAGTATTGCAGTTCTTGATTTCTGTTTCAAACATGCTTAATCTGATCAAAATCTATTAACAGAACGACCTAAAGATCTTGAAGTAAATGATTAGCTGTACCAAAAGAAAATTTGTGGGAAAAAAATGTAGCTTTTACTCACTCTTGCAGAGGGATAGAAATCACAGTACAATCAGAACCCCCATTATTCTCAACCGTGTTCACTTCTCTTACAGAATTATCCCCAGTTTTGCTTTCCTTTGCAAGATCCTTTGCTTCAGCCACCATATCCATCATCTCAGGTGGAAGAACACTGTTACAAATTCATTTTAGGAATCAGCAAGAGAAGAAATGTGCTCTTGTGCTGTTAAGGACAGGAAGGCAACAGCAAGTATACTTACTCCTTCAATGGTGTGAACCAAGCAGAATCAGCATCCTTGTCTTCTATTTCAGGTTTATCCCCTTCAGTGAAGTCTAGAATATTATTTGGAAGAGCACTGCATTACAAGGAAGCTCAGAAATCCAGAGGACATAACGTTCTTTTAGCATCATTAGGAGGAAGCTCGGGTGCTTACATGTATTCCGGCATAAAACAAACAGAATCAACAGCATATGAACATGGTGTCATCTGATAAGGCTGTACCATTGAATAAACTTTAAGGTTTAGTTTTGCAAAGAAATAAGATGAAGCCAGCAATATTACATCTTAATTCAAAGAGTACCACATGTCTAAGATGAAACTGAGTGTAATTAACTAATTATTTTGCAAAATAGTTCATGAAAGAGATGAAACTAACTTGGAACTACATATATTAAAAACTAACACCACACATGCATCGTGGGTGCATGCACATACCAAAGTGACAGCCCAGATTGTAGGAGAGGGAGCTGCGTACCTCATAAAAATAGGGGGCATGATGTCTCTCATCTCTCAATACAATATCTATACAAAAAAAACAAAGCAGGGTATGTATAAAATGTTTAACAATCAAAAGGAAACAGGCACATATTTGCAACTTTTCAATTATATGCATTGCTAGGTCCAAAATGCAGAGGTCTGGTTGAAGTATCCCAATAAAACAAAAACGATGAGAACAGAACAATATAAGTAAAGGCAAATGGTAGTGACATTATTACCTTGGTGTGCCGACTGATGGTGGTCATCACCTTCATCGTCTCTGCAAAAAAAGGTTGAGAGTATAGCTAAGAAACCACGTTCCATGTAATAATGAGACTAGTATATGACCAGGAATTCTTACGTATCTTCATCAATCCCCAAATCAAAAGAGTCAAGCTCAAATCTTGTCGGTCTTGTGAAGGTTGGCAGACCATTTGGCACACGTGCTTCTTTGATTACCACAGATATCCCTACAGTAACTTCTGTTTCTACCATTACAGAGTGGCCTTCACTTGATATTGCACTAGAGACTTCAGTTGTTCTCACAGCATGAACAGTTTTTGTTACTTTGCTGGTGTTTTGCTGGCCTACCACTAACCTTCCTACACGGACATCTTTATTCACTTGCTTCAAAACTCTGGGTGTCAACCTTCCACTTGGCACAGTAGGTTCAGCAAGTTGACTTAGTTGAAATGACCGACGAAGCTCATAGGAATCATGGAGGATGAAGTCTATTTTCTTGGAGAATATCCTAACAATTCCAAACAGAAGCGTTGCCAGTACTTCGAGGCGAAGTCCATGTTCGCCATGCACATCCAAAATAATCTCATCTGCCAATGGTGAAATGAAAAGCGATAGCGTTACAAACCCATTAGGAGAATTCCTGAACAAGATAGTTTGGTTTATAAAAAGAAAAGGTGCCCCCTTTATATCAACATCACTACCAACACTTGTACAGATCATCATCCAATTCAAGGCTATAAGTTGGCAGACAGATGGGTGAATTGCTTGACATGGTAAGTCTGTATGGCGCACCCAATTGTTGGGATTATGCTCAAATGGCATCAATGAAACCCTCCCTGACCTAAAACCCTCAAACCTTGCACTCGCCAAAACCGTCTATAAAGATACAGCCAAGACTGAGATGACAAATCTGAGTTACACAAACTCCACACCGCAGGAAAAAGGCACCAAACACACAAAGAGCCTTCCTCCCCTCGTGCCCATGTTCTCGAGCCCAAATTCCCCTCGCATAGCGGCCTTTAAACCTAAACTCCTACATAAACCCTTCCCTTCTCCCCGCTTCTCCCACTGTTCCAAACCAACATCACAGATTACTGGATTAGTGAAGGTCCCCCTCTGGCCCAACCCTTATCTGTGCACAAACTACTCCAACAAACCAATGAAAAAAGGGTATTTCTCTCGCATTGCAGGAGTGGACATGGAGTCCTTACCAACGGCGGCGACTATGTCCGTGCGCGCGACCTTGTCCCGGCTGAGCTCTGACTCTTTGCAGGCCGACAACTTCCACACCGTCCGGACCGGGCCCTTCTTCCACAGCAGAGCGTTGGAGTTAGAGTGGACCATCTCCGCGGCCCCCCTCGTAACCGTTCGCGAGAAACGCCGAGCGCCGCCGCGGCAATGCAAGCGCCCACCCCGGCCTCTGGCTCGCCAGCGGGCACCGTGAGTGGAAAACCAGAGCACTCCGCGCGTGGGGGCGTGGCCGGCTGCGCGGTTTTTGTGTGGTTTCTGGGGGGTGTCTGACGAAAGCAGAGAGAGGGGAAGCCGCTTCAATGGGAAGGAAAGGAGGAGCCGAGGAGGGAGGAGACCTGTGCGAAGTGAAACGGCTCGCGGGCGTGTGCAACATGACGTGACTGTCGCTCGTTTTGAGACGTTGAGGATTTTGACCATGTTCAGCTTATCTCATATTCGGTTTGTTTGATTTTTTTAGTCGGAATAGTATTTTTCTCTTACAACAATTCAGTTAGAACAGTGTTTTTCAGTCAGTTTCAGTTAAATTTCAGACCAGCGAATGGGACCTTTGAGAGAATTCCTTGGTTGCTAAAATCTATAGCACTTTTTTATTGCCATCAAAATTTCCAAATTTACCTCACTATCATCTATTTGAAAATTTTGATCCCCTCATTGCCATTGCCGTTACATGGTTAGATATTATTTCCCTGGCTGCCATCTATATATATAATTTCTTCCCTTCACTGCCATTGATGAAACGGAACGGCGTTTTCTGGTTCCCTAGCTATCCCTGTTCACGGTTTGTCAACCAAACCGTCATAACTGGTTCTATACGGGTGATGGATTGGATTACTGTCGATGTTTCGTACAAGCACCGGCGAGTAAATTTATAGTAATGCGCGTTAGGCTCGGATGGTGCGCTAAAGGACACAAGATTTATACTAGTTCGGACCGAATGTCCCTACGTCCAGTTTGTTGCTGCTCGTGTTATTAGCACCGTGAACGGTTTGTAGTAAGGGGTACAAACGATCAAGAGAGGGACTGGTCTCAAGTCTCTGATGGAAATGTTGAAAGGAGGTCAAGAGCTTCGTAGCAGCTTGACTGTGTGTATGTGTGCGTGGTCTTGTTCGGTCTCTCGTTTATGGGAGAAGCGCATCCCCTTTTATAGATGAAGGGGTTGGCTTTACAAGGATGAGGGCTTTTATCTAATCTTGTGGCTCACGTCTACCCAGCCTGGTCCTTCATTCTGATGAGTGCTAAGGAAGATAAGTGCCTACAACATTATCGATGTCTCTGTAGAATGTCAGGTTGATTACAGAATGTTGCCCTACACAGGGTATGGGCTGTAGTACAGTGGTTTTGACTTATTGGCCTTTCCTAGCCTTGCTCCGCACGCCTTCTGGTTCCTGTGAGTCTTCGTCGGAGGGACGAGGGGTCGGGGTCCGGAGTAATGCCGTGGTCAAGGCCTTCTGACTTGGCGGTCCTGACGGATCGGGAAGCGAGCGCCGCTCCCTCGGGTCCATAGCGTGGTGACGGAATACCCGTTGTTCGTGGAGATAGCAAATCTTCTTCTGGAGCATAGCGATTGTCGTATATCTTCATCGAGTTCCGTGTCCTAGGGCTGAAGGCGGCGCCTACAACTCTACAGGGCAAGGAGCACGCACCTGTACAACCTTTCGGGCCCTGCGGCGCCCGGAAGGGTCTAAAGCACCCGTCCCGTCATCCCCTGGCAGTACTTTTCCTGCCAGGGCGCAGGGTATGGTTCTTGGAGCCACGGTTGACCCGAACGTCTTGTCTTGCCCTGTCCCTATCATCTTGAGGGGGCGGGGAGAAGTGGTCAGGTAAGATGAATCCAGTCTTTAGATATGGAGCAGGGTGAGGCTCGTTCCTTGCCGTCGGGCGAAACAGAGACCAATCCCTATCTCTTGGGCAAGACCGACCCTACCCCTCCGAGGTCGGGTGAGGCGGAATCTATCCCTCAGCCCTCGGGCGAGACCGAGCCCGTCCTAAAGGCGTCGGGTGAGACGGAGACTAGCCCTGAGCCCTCAGGCGAGGCAGAGCCACCCAAAGGCGTCGGGCGAGTCAGAGTCTATCCCTCGACCCTCGGGCAAGACCGAGCCTGCCCCAAAGGCGTCGGGCGAGACGGAGACTAACCCTGAGCCATCGGGCGAGGCAGAGCTATCTCAAAAAGGCATCGGGCGAGGCGGAACCAAACTCCTGTCATTCGAACAAGGGACGAAACAGCGCACTTATGCGTCCAGAAGTTTTTAACGTTCGGTGGTTATTGGTTCCACCTTCTGGGGTACCCCGGTATTAGGTCCCCGACAGTAGCCCCCGAGCCTCTAGGTGATTCGAGTAGAACTGCCTGGAGGGTGTTTTTTTATTTCATCGAAGTTACTTTGCCAGAGGGTGCGCGCGAGCGCACCTGATGGGTGTAGCCCCCGAGCCCCCGGGTGACTCGAGTAGAGTCACCCGGGGAGTTGTATCGGTCCCTTCGCGGGTAAGGCTGAAGGACTTAGTTTTTCGTCAACTGGATGTTTTTCCGGGAGGGTCGTGGCATCCCGTTCGTGGGGAACTCATTCAGGGCTGACCTAACTGGTGCTTGCGCCCTTGTTTTCGGGTCGTTCGCAGACCCTTCCTCAGTTGGGTCGGCCGCCGAGCTTCTGGGCCCTAGGTGGGCCAAAGAGAAAAAAAGGCCTTCGTGGCTTGTGTTTCCCAGGTGGGTAGAGAGTCCGGATTCGCCTGGGGAAGGTGAACCATCCATTGTGATTTTCGGGGTGAGAGGATAGGGACTGCGGGTGCGTGTCCCGCGACGTGACACGGTGGTGCGCGTGGCAGGCCCGGAGATCGAGGCGAACGGTTGCTCTTCTCGCGTCCATCGCCCCCTATAAAACCGCGGGGTTCGCCCCCAAGGTTCCGTATTTCGCTCCCCTGCCTTTTCGTTCTGAAACATCTACCGCCAATCGCCCCAGCCTCCTGCGCCTGTATCGCCACCATCGACCAGCTTGTGCTCGTGTTGCAGCCGCCGTCAAGCTCGCGCCTGCCCTCCTCCCCCATTGCTTTAATGGAGTTGTGGGGCAGATCTAGCATCACCTCACGGCGTTTGGAGGGCCTCGTCCGCCGTGGCCTTCTCCGCCCACTGTCCGCCATCTAGGAGTGGCTGCTACCTGGCGACGAGGGTGAGCTGGTGCCACCCGAAGGGTATGTCATCTCTTTCGCCATCTTCCATGAGCGGGGATTCATGGTACCCGCACATAGATTCCTTCGGGGGCTGCTAGATTATTACAAGGTGGAGCTGCAGCATCTAACTCCCAATGGGGTTCAACACATGGCAGCGTTTGTTGCCTTATGTGAGGGTTTCCTAGGGATCGATCCCTATTTTGATCTATGGCGATATTTCTTTAACATTAGTTTGTCGAAGAGGAAGATTGGGGGGAAATATGTGAACACGTCGATGGGTTGTGCCAGCATTCATCTATGCCATACCCGGTCGAGGGGTTACCCATACATGCGTCTGGCGACATCCAACAAGGGATGGCACTCGTAGTGGTTTTATGTTAGGGATGATGCGAGCGCCACCCTACCGAGGTACACTGGATGCCTTATTGTAGATCCTCCGGAGTCGTGGAGCTGGGGCGTCCAGTCCAAAGACAAGAAACACCTCTCCGACCTTCTTTCTGCCCTCCAAGCCCTGAAGGATCGGGGTGTAAAGGGGACGGGGATTATCGGCGCCTATCATACGAGGAGGGGTGGCGCCACTGATGGCGCGCGCGCTTCCCCTGCATCGGATGATGCCTAGGATATCGTTCGAGGGGACGGTGCTCGTTGACAAGGCGCTCCCTTTCTTGGAAGTGGCGCAGCGCACCAAGGAGGCGATGGAGCCGATGAAGGATTCCGCAGGCAGGGTCCTCGACATCGTGTATCCGATGCCCGGTCATCCCCCAATGCAGCCAGAACCTGGGTTCTTTGAATTCGTAAGCCCTCTTCTCCCGTGCTCTTTTCTTTCTCCTGAATCTCCCTTTTTTAATACTTGCTTTTATGACATTGGGACCAGCCGAGGGGGCTAGTCTTCAAGGATAGTCCAGTTCCGCTGCCAAAGGACAAGGCCGTGGCGGCGGCGAATCGACTCGTGGCTGAGCAGGACAGGAAAGCAAGGGAGGAGATGAAGAAGGTGAAACAATTGAAGCGGGAGGCATGGGATCGAGGGGAGGACGTGAGCAGTGAGGATGACGACGATGACGATGACGATGAGGTAGCCGTCGGCGTGGATTGGGACGTCCTAGAGGACGAGGACACGCTGACAAGTGGCCACCCATCCGTGCAGGGACCCTTCCCTTTCGACGCAGAGGGAAGTGAATCAATGAGGTTGGTGGAGGCCGGTGAGTCCACCGCTTCGCACGGTGTGCCGGCCGAGGACTGGTGGATGGAGGAAAGTGAGCCCTCCGTGAGATCGTTATTCCTACTACTCAGGTATTTGCTGGGCTTTCTTCTTTCTTTGCATGTTTTTGTGTTTTTGTATTTCTGATACCAGTCTTCTTCCTCTTCAGATTCTTGTTGCTCGTAGCCGGAATAAATCCCAATTTTTTCGTGAGCAGAAGGTGGAGAGGGATCACCTTTCCGAGGAGGCTTGGCTACGAGCAGACATGGGCGCCCAGCTTGCTACCGCCTAGGAGCGGGAGGCCTAGGCGCGTCAGGACATGGAGGAGGCCCACAGGATGTTCAAGGATTTGTCGATGAGGTCTAAGCTGGATAGGGAGGAGATTGCCAGGCTCCAAAAGGAGCAAGATGAGCTGCTGTAGAGGAATGCCGCGGCTAATGAGAAGGTCGGCAAAGTCCTAAAGGAGCTGGAGATGGAGCGGGACCTCTGGCGGAAAGCCGAGAGTAGGGCCACGGCCCTTCAGCAGAAGGTGGACGAGGACGTCGAGGTGGTCCGCTCTCTTTGGGTGGAGCTCGGTGACGCGGTAAGCCGAAGGTTGAGCGCCGAAAACATCTCCATCAAGCTGGAAAAGGAGCTTGCCCATGCACGAAGGACCCTTCAGGCTAAGAGCGATGAGCACGATCTCCTGCAAGCTACGGTCGGGGTGGTCCTTGATGCCCTGAAGGTGGTGGAGCTAGTGGAGACCAGCCTGCTCGCGGCTCATGCCGCAGGTATCATGGCTCGAGTGGGCCAGCTCGAGGAGGGTGCTTTTCACACCGGGATCACCTAGGCCTTCACCGTCGCCCATGCTCATTATGAGAAGGAAATCAACCTGAAGGTGATGAGTGAAGGTTTCCCATCCACCTATGAAGATGAAGAGCTGGAGGCAATGGAGAAGATGGTTGCTCCCCTTGCGAAAAATCTGGCGGACAATCTGAAAGAGATGGTTCTCCCTCCGTGGGAGTAGTTAGTCGAATAATTTTGAAAACAACTTATATGTAATATGTGGACAAGTGTCGGTATTTTCGAGTCTGGACGCGGTTTCATGATTTTGCGTCGTAATTTCATTTTGTTTGATTTTTTGCGATCTTACCAACCTGTTCCCCTGAAACTTGCCGCTGGTCCTGATGCGAGGAGATTGTTTTGAAAGAAAGAAAGGAGGTAGCCATACCTTAACCAGCCCCCGAGTAAGGTCCGACCCCTGCATTTGCTGGGGTCGGGGGTTACTGGAGATCGGAACTGTGGTTTTGGTGACAGGGTCAACGAAGTCCTTGGATGACATCAAACTATTCCCCGCCCTGTCTTCCAATAGAAATCCCCAACCAGGGACTCTATGGGCTCGACAAGGTGGGGCCTTCGAACCTGTGTCCCTATATTGATTGACTTGAGCCCCCGAGCCTTGTTAGGGTCCGATAGGGGTCGGCCGTAATTTGCGTGTTACCCCGTCCTCGATTTTCGCAATCGAAGGGGCTGAGTAAACGACACTTGCCCCGATGGCTTGAGTATTGCGCTCAATGAGCTCACTAACGGGTACGTTCGTGTGGAATCTGGGTCCATCATTTGCTGATGGGGTCGGTAGAGCCCTCTGGTGGCACTCCACAATTTCTTAACCTGCCTCTCGGCAGATGCCTGAGCCGTTCGATAGGCTCAGGCGGCCCGATGGCCTCTCCTCGATGGAGATTCTGTGGGTTTGGCTCGGGGTTAGAATCGAACGAGAAAAGGTTGGGATGTCCCTGTCCGCTTCTGAGCGGGGTTGGGCAGGGTCGCTGGGGCTTGTCTCAATTATTTCTCCCTGGCTCTGTTCAGCACGAGGCGGCCTCGAGCTCTTCGCGGGCCAGCCTTCGAACCTCGGCCTGTTGCCACCTATATCGAATGAGGCGATGGCCGTTTCGTGATGTGACACGAAGCGTTGGGATGTCTTGCATATGTATAATATAATTGTAATGAAGGTGGGGTCGGTAACGTTACCTTGGCGGTATGAGTGACGGAAAGCTCCTACCAGATATGTCCATGTGGGGTTCGGGCCCTGATGATGAGGTTGAAGTAACCTGCATAAGAATCGATATTCTTTGTTTTTCATATCTCAGTGGCGGTCCAAGCTGTTTAATTGACTTGGGCAACCTAACAGCTTCTCCCATGGGGGAGATTCTGTAGATGGACCCCTCCAAACCCTTCTTGCGAAGGCAGGCGTCGAAGCTAGAGACGTGGGAGGTGTTGAGTATGATTTTTCTGGAGAACAGAAACACCGTAGCTACCGAGGCGTAGGGTCTACTAGTTCATCTAGTTTTACTCAAAGTTTTACGCCCGTATGTCGCGCCCTTAGTTTTAAGTGTATGGAGGGATCGGGTGAGGAGGATGTCTAGACTGGTAGACATCCTCGACAGCCCTCGAGTGATGTTCATGTCCCCACCGTTTGACGGGGTCGGAAGCTCGAGAATGAATTTTAACGCATAAAGTAAGAAGGCAGAGATGCTTATCTTTCTTTGGACATTCATTCGTCGTCTCTCCTAGGCCAAATGGCTGGCCTAGGAGATCCGTTAGGGCTCCGCTTCATAGAGGTCCTGTTGTCGGATCATCCTGTGGTCCTGCTTGGGGAGGTGGAGGGTTGTCTGCCCATGTGGGCGCCTTAATTGCTGTGTCTAGAGCGGGTCAGTGGCGGGCCATACTTGGGCAGTGTCCAGTTTGACCGGGGGGGATGCCTCGTCGACCGGGGCGTGTCCCGTCAGTTCCGGCGCGTCCCCTCAGGTATCAATAAGCATTGATTTCGTATTTAAAGAGGAGAAGGGAGAGGGTTTTTCGTCCAACCTTTCGCCTTTTGCTTAGCTACGGTCGCTCTTCTTTAAATAGGGAGGGGGAGGGGAGTTCTCATCCCACCTCTTCTTCTGCCTCTGGGCCGCTATCTCTCCTTCTTCTTCCTTTCTGTCGAATGCATCCGCGCGTCGCGATGGTTCCTGAGTGAGGAAGAGTAATGCCAGATAGAGAGAAAAACTCACAAATCCACTCGTGAATCTAGAGCGTGATGTTGAGCTAGAGGTCATCCAATGTAGATGAGATGGTGCATGCCACCCTTGCTGAAGAGTCACTGCTGCCGAAGGAGAAGGGATGCTGGTGGGCGCCGTGCGTCGTCGACTTCGTCGTCATTCGCTGTGCTCCTCCTTTGGTGAGAGTGGTTCCCTACCCTGACACCATTGTCAGGGTTGTGGATGGTGATGATGGCGTGGTCCCCGAATGCCCTAGTGGAGGCATCGTGGATGACGACACCTTCGAGGATCCTATAAAGCGGCGGGGTGTCACCGATGGAGAGCGTGGCGCGGCGACCGCAGTTGTACTTGTAGTAAAGCTAAGCAGAGACTGTAATTGAATAACTTTGTGGGGAAGCCCCCGAGTAAATAGTCCTCTGAATTTACAAGTACATTAGTCCTTTTTGTAATGAAATCACTTTGTAAGTGGTGAATTTGTGCAAAAAACGAACAAATGTAGATCTTTTTCTTATGGCAAGCAATTTTTTATCTTTCTCTTTTTGGTAGAAACGATTTTGGTGCCTTCCAACCCCTCTCATGGTCTAAGTCACAAGAAACTAGGAACGTGGGCAAACTAATTCTGATTGAGCTGGTGAGCAAAGAGGTTGCAGACGCTGGGGCGTGGGTGTCCCGCAGTCCTACCAGTTGTATTCAGAATTGGTTCCCAAAACCTTAGCCCTTAGGACTCGTTTGTGAGAAGAATGGAAAACTTAGAGAATGTTTGCAAATATAACACAGGAGGTTTTTGCAAGCGAAATACTTGTATTACTCATGTCTCTCATGTCATATGTCAACCCCCGAGTGAGGTCTGACCCCTCGCAATTTGCAGGGGTCGGAAGTCACTAAGGATCGAGGTTTTGTAACGACAAAGACTGATAAGGAAGAGTATATGCTTATTTTAAGGGTAAAAACAACGTAGCTGCTCAATGTTCCAGGCGTTGGTGAAGACCTCGCCGTTGATGGTTTTCAACCTGTAGGCGCCCGGGCGAAGTACTTCCACGATGATGTAGGGCCCTCCCCAGGGCAGGGAGAGTTTGTGGCGGTCCTTGTTGCTCTACACAAGACGGAGGATGAGGTCTCCGACGTTGAAGGCTCAACCCCGCACCCGTCGGCTGTGGTACCGTCACAACGCCTGCTGGTACTTAGCCAAATGGAGGAGGGCAATGTTGCGGGCTTCATCTAGCTGGTCCATGGCGTCTTGGTGAGATGCTTTGGCCCCCTGTTCGTCGTATGCTCTGATTCTTGGTGCTCCGTAGTCGAGGTCCATTGGGAGAACGGCCTCGGAACCGTAGACCATGAAGAAAGGTGTGTAGCCGGTGGCTCGGCTAGGAGTTGTCCTTAGGCTCCAAAGCACGGCCCGGAGCTCAGCGAGCCAGCGTGCGCTGAATTTGTTCAATCGGTTGAAAATTCTGGGTTTGAGGCCTTGAAGGAGCATGCTGTTTGCGCGCTCGACCTGCCCGTTCATCCGAGGGTGTGCGATGGCTGCCCAATCGATCCAGATGTGTTGTTCATCACAGAATCGAACAAATTTCCTACCGGTGAACTGCGTGCCGTTGTCTGTGATGATGGAGTTTGGTACTCCAAAGCGATGAATGATGTCGAGGAAGAACAACATGGCTTGCTCGGATTTGATCGTGGATATTGGTCGAGCTTCAATCCATTTTGTAAACTTGTCTATGGTGACAAGCAGGTGGGTAAAGCCCCCGGGCACCTTTTTGAGTGGCCCGACTAGGTTGAGCCCCCAGACCATGAAGGGTCACGTGATGGGGATCATCTAGAGAGCCTGGGGCGAGAGGTGTGTTTGCCGAGCGTAGTACTGGCACCCTTCACAGGTGCGTACAATTTGCTTGGCATCGGCTACTGCGGTGGGCCAGTAGAAACCTTGTCGGAATGCATTCCCAACCAAGGTTCTTGGTGCGGCATGATGACCGCATACTCCACCGTGGATGTCGCCCAGCAGGAGTTTTTCCTGTTCGCCAGGGATACAGAGTTGCAGAATTCCGATGTGACTTCGTTTGTAGAGTTCGCCCTCTACGAGAACGAAGGACTTGGCGCGTTGTGCGAGCTATCGGGCTTCCATCTTGTCTGCCGGTAGTATGTCATGGAGGAGGTAGTCAAGGTAAAGCATTCTCTAGTCATCAGGAGGGTCAGACTCCACTGCTGGGTCCTCTTCAAGCTCCATGACATCGGGGTCGGGCGAAGCAGTTGGCGGATCGGCCCCTGGGGTTAGACTAGAAGGGCCATCGTCGGCTTGTTCTGACCCCACATAGTGTACCGAGGGTCTGTGTTGATCACTGGCAAAGACACCTATTGGGACTGGCTCTCGGCCAAATGCTGCTTTTGCGAGCATGTCGGCTACTTCATTGAGGCGCCTGGGGATGTGATTGAGTTCGAGGCCGTCGAATTTGTCCTCTAGCCGTCGGACTTCTTGATAGTATGCCTCCATCTTGGCGTCGTGGCAGCGTGACTCTTTCATGACCTAGTTGATGACCAGCTGAGAGTCACCCCTGACGTCGAGGCGTCGGATGCCCAGCTCGATGGCGATTCGTAGGCCGTTGATGAGCGCTTCGTATTCTATAGTATTGTTTGATGAGGGGAAATGGAGTCGAACCATGTACCTCATGTGGACCCCGAGGGGAGATGCAAAGACTAGTCCTGCTCCGGCGCCCTTCTTCATTAGTGATCCGTCGAAGTACATTGTCCAGTACTCTTGATCGACGGTCGCTGGTGGCATCTAGACCTCGGTCCACTCTACGATGAAGTCAGCTAATACCTGAGATTTGATCGCTGTTCGAGGGGCATAAGAAATGCCCTGATCCATCAGCTCGAGTGCCCACTTTGCGGTTCTTCCCGTAGCATCATGGCTATGGATGACCTCGCCGAGGGGGAACGACGTCACTACTGTCACGGGGTGTGACTCAAAGTAGTGGCGTAGCTTCCTTTTGGTGATGAGGACGGTGTAGAGGAGTTTCTGGATTTGGGAGTAGCGGGTTTTGGAGTCGGATAACACCTCGCTGATGAAATACACAGGGCGCTATACCTTGAAGGCGTGCCCCTCTTCCTCTCGCTCTACTACTAAGGCGGAGCTAACCACTTGGGTGGTGGCCGATATATATAGTAGGAGGGATTCTCCGTTGTATGGAGGAACTAGGACCGGCGGTTTAGTTAGAAATCGCTTAACCATGTCAAGCGCCTCCTGAGCCTCGGCTGTCCACTCGAAGCGGTCAGCTTTCTTGAGGAGTCGATAAAGGGGGAGTCCTCGTTCGCCGAGGCGCGAAATGAATCGGCTGAGGGCGGTGAGGCACCCTATGATCCGCTGAACCCCCTTTATGTTTTGGATCGGACCCATCCTTGTGATGGCTGATATTTTCTCTGGGTTGGCTTCGATGCCACGCTCGGAGACGATGAAGCCGAGCAGCATGACCCTTGGGACCCCGAAAACACATTTTTCGAGATTGAGTTTGATGCCGTTTGCCCGGAGTTTCGTAAAGGTTTGTTCAAGGTCGGCGACAAGGTGGTTAGCTTGTTTGGATTTGACTACGATGTCATTGACATAGGCCTCAATGGTTCACCCGATGAGGTCTCCGAAGCAATTGAGCATACAGCGCTGGTACGTTGCCCCAGCATTCTTCAGACCGAACAACATTGAAATGTAGCAAAATGATCCGAAGGGGGTGATAAAAGATGTCGTGAGCTGGTCAAACTCTTTCATCGTGATTTGATGGTAGCCAGAGTATGCATCAAGGAAGCAGAGGGTTTCGCACCCCGAGGTGGAATCGACTATTTGGTCTATTCGTGGCAAAGGAAACGGATCCTTTGGACACGCTTTGTTGAGGCCGGTATAATCGACACACACTCTCCATTTCCCGCTCTTTTTTCACACAAGAACAGGATTTGCTAACCACTCTGGGTGGTATACTTCCTTAATGAATCCTGTGGCCAGCAGTTTGGCTATCTCTTCGCCGATGGCCCTGCGTTTCTCCTCATCAAAGCGGCGCAGGCGTTGCTTCACTAGCTTGGAGCCCGGGAGGATCTGGAGAGTATGCTCGGTGACCTCCCTCGGGATGCTTGGCATATCCGAGGGTTTCCACGCAAAGATGTCTTTGTTGTCGCGGAGGAAGCCGACGAGCGCGCTTTTCTATTCGGAGGAGAGCGCGGTCCCGATGCGGACGTTTCTGCCCTCGGAGCTGCTGGGATCCAAGAGGACCTCCCTAGAGCCCTTTGCTGATTCGAACGACCCGGTTGATTTCTTTGTGTCGGGTGCCTCTTCAATGACCTTCTCCCTGAGGGTGGCGAGCTCTTTGGAGGCGATGACTGTGGATGCGTGTCCGTAGCATTCGACTTCGCACTCGTAAGCTCGCTGGAAGGAGGTGCCAATGGTGATGACCCCGTGGGGGCCCGGCATCTTCAGCTTTAGGTACGTATAATTGGAAATGGCCATGAACTTCGCGTAGCATGGTCGTCCCAGGATGGCATGGAAAGTCCCCGAGAACCCCACTACATCGAAGGTGAGGGTCTCAGTCCAGTAATTGGACTGATCCCCAAAAGTGATGGGCAGGTTGATCTGCCCCAGTGGCACGGCTTGCCTACCAGGCACGACGCCATGGAAAGGTGCTCAGATGGGACAGAGGTTCATTCGGTCGATGCCCATCTCGTTGAGTGTCTTGGCATACATGATGTTGAGGCCGCTGCCCCCATCCATTAGTACTTTGGTGAGCCGCTTTGGATCGACGATCAGATCGACGACAAGCAGGTACCTTCCCAGGTGTGGGACGGCATCCGGATGGTCGGTCCGGTCGAAGATTATGGCGGATTCTGACCACCGGAGGAAGGCTGGCGTGGCCGGTCCGGCGGTATAGACCTCGCGACGTGCGACCTTCTGGTGGGGCCTGGTGTCGTAGGCCGTTGATCCTCCGAAGATCATGAGGGCACCGATTGGCATTGGGAAGGCATCGTCCTTCTCCTCTGTGTCGTCAGTGGTGGGAATAGGTTCCTTCCCCTGCTCCCCCTTGTTAAGGCCCTCAGCCAAGTATTTGCGCATAAGGCTGCATTCCTTGTATAGATGCTTGGTCGGGAAGGCGTGGTTCGGGCATGGCCCCTCGAGCATTTTCTCGAAGTGGTTTAGAGTGCCCTCCATGGGCTTCTGGCCACCTTTGCGGTCAGCAGCGGCTACGAGTGCGTTGTCGCGCCGTTACTTCTTATTTTTCCTTTTGGTGGGACGATTGGAGGCACCTTCGCCGGCGTCCTCATCCCGCCTCATCTTTCCGTCAGAGTGATCAAAGATGGCTCCGACCGCCTCCTCTTCGGAGGCATGACTGGTGACGATGTTTAGGAGTTCGTTGGTAGTCCACAGGCCACTGTGTCCTAGCTTGTGAACCAGGGATTCGCAGGTTGTCCTAGACAGAAAGGCTCCTATCACGTCGGCGTCGGCGACGTTAGGGAGCTCGTTGCACTATCGAGAGAAGCGCCAGATGTACCCATGGAGGGTTTCATCGGCCTTCTAGCGGTAGTTCTTGAGGTCCCATGGGTTTCCAGGGTGTTCATACATGCCCTGGAAGTTGCCCACGAAGATCTCCATTAGATCCGCCCAACTCTGAATAGCATTGGACGGTAGGTGCTCTAGCCATGCTCGCGCCGAATCGGCCAAGAACAGCGGGAGATTGTGAATAATGAAATTGTCATCACTCGCACCACTGGCCTGACATGCAAGCTGATAGTCTTCGAGCCAAAGCCTGGGATTTGTTTCGCTAGAATATTTAGGGATGTTGGTAGGCGGTCGATACCTTAGGGGGAACGCAGTGTTGAGGATGTGTCGGCCAAAGGCCTGAGGGCCTGGTAGGCCGGGGCTCGGGCTTTGGTCCTCGTTGCTGTCATAGCATCCGCCACATCGGGGATGGTAGCCGCGGTGTGCTGCTTCTCCATCGTCGTCGTGGGTGCGTCTCCGAGCGTCGATGATGCTACGTACGTTGCGGTCACGACCGAGGCGTTGATGCACTGGGACGGCAGAGGGCTGCCTACCGCCTAGCGGTGTTTGGTGGATGAGCGCATCCTTGGTGGGATGCACTGAGGGCGCACGCTGGCTAGTGTCAGGGTTGCGTCGTCGGGACAATGAACTTTCCGCCTGCTGCGCCGCCGCCCGCTTGAGCAACGTGCGAATTTCTTGGTGGGCGCGGCGATCCTCGGTCGTCACGGCCTTTGGAAGGCCATGCAGTAAGGCGGTTGCTGCGGCGATGTTCTGACTGGCTCGGGCAAAGTGAGGAAGGGCCTTATCATCGGTGAGGATCCTTTGGTGTATGGTGCGGGCCATGGCACGCGCATGTCCATCGTTTTTGCAGCGTTCAATCTCACGATTGATGTCTGTGTACTCCTAGACGAGCCCTTGCCCGGCCTCATCAATCTCTTGCTGGCGGGCCCTCAGCTGCTTCATCCTTAGGCGAGATGGGGCGGCCGTCTCTTCCCCAGATCCACCGTCAGGGTTGTTTGTGGGGGTGACCTCTTCCCCGGAGACACTTTCGACGTGACACTCGGGGGTCTATGTCATGAAGCATTCCCGAGAAGGGTGGTGGCTCCCCCTACTGGAATCCGAGCTAGAGAACGATCATGGCTCCTCATTGAGGAGCCCATAGAGGGTCTCCATATCATGCTCAATCGCCCCCACGAACTCGATGTCCGTGGGTGACTGAACCATACGTAGCGCCTGAAGGCGGCCAGCGGTCGCCGCAGCGTTGCGGAGACCGAACGGAAACGCTATTGGGGCGCTCCGTATGGACCCTTCTAGACACAGGGTGGCGTTGTGAAAGGCCTCCCTTGATGACTGGACTCCCAGGGAGTTGCTCGGCGGGCCCTCAAGCCTAAGACGGCTGAGGTTGATGGAAGGGAGAGATGGGGTGGCTGAGTGAGTCAGCGCCAGCTCTCCTCCTAGTGTGATGATGAAATCTAGGTCACCGAAACACACGTGTGCGCCCAGGGCCAAGGTGATTGCGTGGGTGGCCATCCGAGGCCTGATTTGGAATGCGCAAGCTCTCCTACCTGGCACGCCAACTGTCGGTGTTTCGTACAAGCACCGGTGAGTAAATTTATAGTAATGCGCGTTAGGCTCAGATGGTGCGCTAAAGGACACAAGATTTATACTGGTTCGGGCCGAATATCCCTACGTCCAGTTTGTTGCTGCTCGTGTTATTAGCACCGTGAACGGTTGTAGTAAGGGGTACAAACGATCGAGAGAGGGACTGGTCCCAAGTCTCTAATGGAAAGGTTGAAAGGAGGTCAAGAGCTTCGTAGCAGCTTGACTGTGTGTATGTGTGCGTGGTCTTGTTCGGTCTCTCGTTTATGGGAGAAGCGCATCCCCTTTTATAAATGAAGGAGCTGGCTTTACAAGGATGAGGGCTTTATCTAATCTTGTGGCTCACGTCTACCCGGCCTGGTCCTTCATTTTGATGAGTGCTAAGGAAGATAAGTGCCTACAACACTGTCGATGTCTCTGTAGAATGTCAGGTTAATTACAGAATGCTGCCCTGCACAGGGTATGGGCTGTAGTACAATGGTTTTGACTTATTGGCCTTTCCCAGCCTTACTCCGCACGCCTTCTGGTTCCTGTGAGTCTTCGTCGGAGGGACGAGGGGTCAGGGTCCGGAGTAACACCATGGTCAAGGCCTTCTGACTTGGCGGTCCTGACGGGTCGGGAAGCGAGCGCCGCTCCCTCGGGTCCATAGCGTGGTGACGGAATACCCATTGTTCATGGAGATAGCAAATCTTCTTCTAGAGCGTAGCGATTGTCGTATATCTTCATCGGGTTCCATGTCCCAGGGCTGAAGTCGGTGCCTACAACTCTACAGGGCGAGGAGCACGCACCTGTACAACCTTGCGGGCCCTGCAGCGCCTGGAAGGGTCTAAAGCACCCATCCCGTCATCCCCTGGCAGTACTTTTCCTGCCAGGGCGCAGGGTATGGTTCTTGGAGCCACGGTTGACCCGAACGTCTTGTCTTGCCCTGTCTCTATCATCTTGAGGGAATGGGGAGAAGTGGTCAGGTAAGATGAATCCAGTCTTTAGATATGGAGCAGGGTGAGGCTCGTTCCTTGCCGTCGGGCGAAACGGAGACCAATCCCTATCTCCTGGGCGAGACTGACCCTGCCCCTCTGAGGTCGGGCGAGGCGGAATCTATCCCTCAGCCCTCGGGTGAGACCGAGCCTGCCCTAAAGGCGTCGGGCGAGACGGAGACTAGCCCTGAGCCCTCGGGCGAGGCAGAGCCACCCAAAGGCGTCGGGCGAGTCGGAGTCTATCCCTCAGCCCTCGGCCGAGACCGAGCCCGCCCCAAAGGCGTCGGGCGAGACGAAGACTAACCCTGAGCCCTCGGGCGAGGCAGAGCTATCTCAAAAAGGCGTTGGGCGAGACAGAACCAAACTCCTATCATTCGAACAAGGGACGAAACAACGCTCTTATGCGTCCAGAAGTTTTTAATGTTCGGTGGTTATTGGTTCCACCTTCTGGGGTACCCCGGTATTAGGTCCCCGACAATTACATTAGCACGCATTGGTTCTGATTCATTGCAAGTCCGCGGCTGCCCGCCCAGCATAGCGAGGTGCACGTGCTAATGTGTGGCCGAGGCTTGGTCGTTGTTGCTGCTGGCCAGCGCCGCTGTCTAGAATTTGAAAGAGAACAATGCATGCGCGAAACTTTTGCTTCCCATATCGTCTAGATTCCCCGATGGCCGATGCGGAAGACGTGACCCCTGATGCCGAAGCTGCCCAGGACCGACCCTCGACCCCCGACGCAGACGCCGCCTAGGTCCGACGCCTCGACGCAGAGAGCGACGCCGGATCGAATCGGATCGGTGACCCGCACGTCCGCCTCGACGCTTCGACGGTCAACGCCCCGTGGCATCGCCCTGGTGACCCGATGCATAGACCCCATACCGACGTCCCCGCATCGTCGCCCTACCGACCGGAGGAGGCAGGACGATAGCGTGTCGCTGCCCCCAAGGGAGCGCCTAGCTCGCTTCGCCGCAACCTCGCTCGTGCCGCGTGCTGGACCACTGGTCATCGCGGTTTTCGCATGCCGCTCGCCGCTGTCCGCGCGAGGTCTTCCGGCACCAAAGTGGCCTCGCCATGCGCCGGTGCTGGTGTCCCGCACGCGAACTCCCAACTCGCTGGCGCACGCGAGGTCCGCTCGTGCTGCTCCCCGCGCGAGGTCTGCCCGCGCCGCCGCGGCCTCGCTGTGAGCCGGCTCCGCCGCTAGCCAGTCGTCGCTGGACCTGTGCCCGCTCGCCGCCATCCCTGCGCGCGAGCTCGTAGCTCGCTTTGCTACGCGTTCGGTGCAGCCCTGTGCGTGTTGCAGCTCGCCTCTTGCCGGGGCCTCAGGGTCTCGGGGATGGTGACTTGGCCATCGCGTCGTGCTGCGGCGGCGAGTGCACGGCGACAGGGACGGGGATGACGCGAACGTAACGGAGGTAAATGGTGGGCCCAGCTGTCAGCGACTGTAACTTCATAGGTCTTAACGGAAATGGCAATTAAGGAAACACAAAATTTATTTGATGGCAGTGAGGTAAATTTGTAAATTTTGATGAAAACGAAGGAATTCTCCCGAGGATTTTTGGGAGACTTTTTTGGTATTATTTATTTATATTTCTTTCCTTTCCTTTTCTTCATGCTTACATGTTTTGGATTTTGTTTGAACGAACTCCTGTGTTTGGATATGTGTTATTGCTTCCTATCTTATGAAGTCATTTTATGAACAGCCCACGTTCTTTAAATGACCCCTGATATGGTAATTAGTACAGTCTGATATCGATTATCAGGTATGGTACTCAGTAGAGCATCAATGTGGTTACTGGCTCATCATTCATGTACTATCCAACTTGGTTGGCTCGAAATTGTTCGTCCAATTCAATCGAGGCCCGTCCAAACTATGTGCATTGTCAAAGCTTACAAGTTGTTTACACATTTCTTTCATGTAGCTTTAACGATAGAGTACATGATGATGTCGTTTTGTTTGTTTGTTTTGTTTTTGTTTTTTTTTTTTTTTGCACGGTAACGGTATACGGTGTTCGGGAGGCCGTAAACGATCGTGGATTATTTACTGCTGGCTGATTTGGTGTGAGAGAAAAACACTGTTCCTGGTGATAGCAGATCGTTTACGGCCTCGTGATAGTAGTAAATAATCCACGATCGTTTACGGCCTCGTGATAGCAGATCGCATTGCTTATTGTTTGGTGCTTGAGTTTGCGTAATCAATAGCTAAGGGAATTGATACGGCTAGATGCGAAGTCGTTACCATCCACCTCCCGACAGTATCGGTTAGTTCAGCTATTCACGCAACAAACTAAATGAATAGATATTTTCTGTTAAATAGTAACAGATAGCACCGACAAATAATTCTGTTATTATTACTACTCTTTTGAGTAGTGCCTTATCCACCTTCGACAGTATCAGTTAGCTCAGCTATTCACGCAACAAACCAAATGAATAGTGGTTTTCTGGTAAGGGCGCGTTTAGTTGGCAAAATTTTTTGGTTTTGGCTACGGTAGCACTTTCGTTTGTATTTGGCAATTAGTGTCTAATTATGAACTAATTAGGTTTGAAAGTTTCGTCTCGCGATTTCTCACCCAACTGTGCAATTAGTTTTGTTTTTCGTCTACATTTAGTACTTCATGCATGTGCCGCAAGATTCGATGTGACACTTTAGAGTGATAGTTTTTGGAATCTAAACAGCGCCTAAATAGTGACAGATAGCACCGACAAATATCTCCGTTATCATTAACTACTCTTTTGACTAAACGTGAACCAAACAGCCCTCACAGATAGCACCGACAAATAGCCCCGCTATCACCAAGTCCTTGTTTAGTTCCACCTTAACTTACAAAAAGTTGCTACAGTATCTGTCATATCGAATGTTTGCGGTCCATGCATGGAGCATTAAATGTAGACGAAAAGAAAAACTAATTGCACAGTTTGGTGGGAAATTGCGAGACGAACGTTTTAAGCCTAATTAGTCCATGTTTGAACACTATTTGCCAAATAAAAACGAACGTGCTACAGTAGCCCAAAATCCAAATTCCTGGAGCTAAACAAGGGCTAAACGTGAACCAAACAGCCCTATATCCACCGGTAGCAGGGCACTTCGGCAGTACGGTGTAGTGGTGTACGGTCACATTTTCAAACCCCTGGGAGGCCGGAATCAACCCGAAGGCGGAAATTGACCGTTGTAGATTCCTGAAAGCCCTCTGCGGTCATTTCTCCTCTACCTTCACGGATGAGTCTGACGACAGGAGCGACGGGACCCACAACTCGAGGCAGTGCAGAACAGGCTCCACATTACGAGCCCAGGTAAAACAAGGTGAATCGCTCGCTTCCAGTAAGCCACACTGAGGCTGTGTTTAGTGGTACGAATTTGGATTTTGGGATTACTGTAGCATGTTCGTTTTTATTTGACAAATAGTGTTCAAATATGGACTAATTAGGCTCAAAACGTTTGTCTCGTAATTTCCCACCAAACTGTGTAATTAGTTTTTCTTTTCGTCTATATTTAATGCTCCATACACAGGTCGTAAATATTCGATGTGATAGGTACTGTAGCAACTTTTTGAAAATTGAGGTGGAACTAAATAAGGGCCGAATGAACCAGGCTGACTGCCTGATGTACGGTGGCTCTCGTCGACGGCTTCCAGTTCCAGCGGCAGCGCATCGTTACCGCCCTGACTCACGGACTGAGGCCTGAGGGTGCGTGCAACGCCCGCTGGTTGGCCAACACGTGGACCGGAGGACGACAGGTGTACGAAGCGGACTCGTTTACCTTCCTGGGCGGCGGCGAGTCCTATCGGTGTCGGAGACGCACGAGTAACTTCGGTGTCGGGCGCCGGGCTGCGTGCGCCGACGTGGTTCGCATGATCATCTACTAGCCTCGTCGTTCGAGTAGCTGCCGCCCGGGGGTGGTTATCCAGTAGCCACACAATGCACTGCTAAGCGCGCACCAATAATACGAGGGCCTTGTTTAGATCACCTCTAAATTTCAAGTTTTTTTTTTTGCTTTCTCTATCACATTAATTTTTGAACGCATGCACGGAGTATTAAATGTAGGTAAAAAAATAACTAATTGCATAGTTTGATTGTAAATCACGAGACAAATCTTTTAAGCCTAGTTAGTCCATAATCGGACAAAGTTTATCAAATACAAATGAAACATGTTACAATATCCAAATTGCAAAAATTTACGATCTAAGCAAGACCGAGGAGTACAATCTAATCAATCAATCAGAATGACAACTGAGAGGCTTACTAGTACACCTACTTGGATCCTTCCGAACTCCAATGACATGTGATTTTTTTTTTTTTTGAGAAACACTCCAATGACATGTGATGGACCAAAGAAATTACTAACATGGTGTTGGAGTGCCCGGCCCAAAGAATGTTGCAATGGCAGGAGGAACATCCAAGCACGACGGCCCAAAGAAATTACCTAAGACTCCAACGAGGGATAGTGATGTTGCAAAGGCAACGGCAACATACAAACAAACACTTGATGCAAGCGGCAGACAAATGTTTTCTGATGGGCTGTCACTTGATAGCAGGATTATATAAGTATATATCATATGATATATATATAATATATATTTATATAGTAAACATCGAGCATATTTTTAGTTGGTTGGTTACTTACCTATGAGATCTGACTTCATATTCTTGTCCCAACCTCCATATGTTTGCTGATTTTCTACATAAATAATAGATAACTTGAGTAAGTAGATGCAAAAGAATAGTGTGACAGACTGACAGCATTACAACAGCACATACTCAATCCAGATCTAGAAAAGTAGGAATTAAGAAAACTAGCATAGTCCACAGCTTACTTAATATAGTACGAGTACTGAGTACATACTACAAACTAAATAATTAAACACTGCAAACAACATTCAGAGTTTTTAAGATAACACTAGCTGCCATTCAATCAGCATTCAGCATCCATCTAAATCTAAATAAGCAAATCATCATCCAAATTGAAGCCTCCTCCTCCATCTCCACCCGAGTCTCCATCCACCTCCATTCCTACTTCAGCATTAGATGCATCTAGCTAAACTTGTGCTTCATGGTCATCATCTTCATCATCAATGCTCTTTGGAGCAGCAGCTGCAGCAATCCTTGGACGCTTCCTGGTATACATCTGGCTGACAGAGGCTGCTGCACGAGCAGTAGCGGCCCTAGGCAAGTTGTGGCCCTGTAGATTCTCAGATGCACCAATAGCTTTCATCAACAGCAGTCCAAGTCGATTCCTCACAATTCTCATTCACCCATTCATTATCCCACTGCAAGCTGCCGCCTTCGATTTTCATCTACGTAAGTTCAACAAAGAGCCAAAGAAACAAAGCATCAAGATTTGAGCATAGTGCAGAGGAAAGGAGATGACAGAAATGATAGAACAAAACCGATTTAATGACTCACCTTTAGAGGAGGAGCTCATCTTCGTGCTCCCTGGACCTGTAGCCTACAGGTGGGGAAGAGAATAGATGACCCTGCAGCAGAAGGGAGGAAGCAGCAAGCAGCAGGGAAGATTCACGGATGGGCTGCTTGAATTGGAACCGGAAGGGAGGGAGGAGGAAGTGAGATGCACGCAGCAGGGAAGAGATGGAGTTCAGCTGCACAGCGGGAGTTAGGAGTACACACAACGGGAGTTAGGAGTACTAAGAAGAGAAAGAGTAGGGGTGAGGTATATAAGAGAAACCCTAATGGGCTTGGCCTAAATAAATATAGCCCAGTAAACTGAAATAGCCCATCTGCCTATTTAGTGCTGATCGGCAAAGAGACCTAATCAGACGAGTAATCGACAATTAATCGGACGATCAGGTTTCTAATCGCTCTGATCGAATCTAATCGCTCTGATCGAATCAGATGGCCTAATCAAATGCTAAGTACCGATAAGGACGATTAATCAAACAATCACAAAACATTGGCAGAGATAGATTTATTACTGCACGTACACGTCTAAAGAGCTCATTTAACCGCTAAGAAACTGCATTGAGTGCATTACTTTAATCAGACCGAACAAGTCTCGTCTGAAGAATTTACAAAATGCATGGTCAGAGCTCAGACCTACTTATATAAATCTAGGAGGTAATTAGCACAATGCCAGTTACAAAGGAAAATCAAAGATAGATTACATGTATAACTTAAACTGCTTGCTACTTAAGTACTTATCTATCATCAGCAATAATCCCCAAAGCTTCAGGGTTAGCTAAGCTACCACAACGGCATAGGATACTGACACATGAGATTGTTAGATAGGCAGATTAAAGCTGTTCCTGAGGCAGATCATCACGATGTACCATTCAGTCCCAAAATGCACAGTTCATTACTTGTCATTGTCAATCAAGACGGGCAGAGCCATCAATTACTTTCTTTATCGGAGTCACTGACTGCATCGAAGTCAATCTTCCGACAAATGTCTGGGCTGAGTTTTAACGCTTTAAGAGATGGTCTCAAAGGTGCACCTGGGCATGTGGATGCAATGCCAGTAAGTAGAGGCTTCGAATCAGGTGTCTTGCAGCTTCCATGTAGGCCTGAATCCGTCACATTCTTTCCAGTTTCTTCTTGTCCATCAAGAGGGCCATCTACAATTAATAGATCCAGGATCATCTTGTGAATCACTTGGAGATATTGATCCTCCTCATCAGAATCACTAGAATCAAAACTTAACCTTTTAACTGGGTAGTCACCTGAATCAAAATTTAGCTTCCTACGAGGTGGAACTTCAGCACCTCTAGCCACTTTCTTCTTTGGTGCACAGGCCGCCTCCTCGGGCCCTGGAGCAAATGGATCAAAGATGCTTTCACGTGGTGTCTCACAACCCAATGAAAGACTATCATCAGTAGGCTTGCTTGAGATTGACAATTCAAGTATATCTCCCCTTGGAGAGATGGCCTCAGGAACATCGACCTTGTTATTTTCAAGATAATAAATTATACCAGGGGATTCTTTCTCTTCCTTATTTTCCAAGGGAACTAGCAGAAAGGGTTCCTTGCTCAGATTCGTTTCCACCCTTTCTATGACTATTGAATCACAGCCCACAACTTGCGAGGTTTCAACCTCACTCTTATCCACTACAAGATCTGGTACGAGTGGTACAGTCTCAAACCCCATGATATGGTAAAGAATATTATTGCAGAACAAACGTTGACACAAAAGTGATGTTTAAACCGTGCTTCTAAGTCAACCCACCACTGGTCTTCAATATATACCAGTGTGCTAAGCTACAACCTGCAAAAAAGTAGACAGTGCAAAACTTAATTCAGGATACCAAACAAATTATGCACAAGCACGAGAAAAAAAATATATTAATGCAATAGGGTTACCACATATACCAGTTACTATTCAAAACATATATGTTCAGGCTCAAGTGCTCAACAATTAACACAGGCTGTAAGGGAATTATGAACTAATGGAAACAATACGTTTTCTTAACCCTGCAATTCACTAATCTCACTATCCCAGTATTTCCATAAACAGCTACTCTTTAGATAGGGGCAACCCAGCCTCAGAGATGACAAAAAATAAAGAAAGTATTCAACCATCAGTCGAGTTGAACTACAGATATGCCTTTTTCCTTCTATTGGCCATAAACTTCTGAAAAGCGACACCAATTGACAAATGCTAGAAAAATCGACATATATTAACAAATGCTAGAACAGCATATAGCTTGTAGCAGAAGATCCAAATAGCATCTGAATATTTATTATTTATATACTCCCTCCGTTTTTTTATGTGTCGCATTTGCTTTTAAGAAAATGTCGGTAATAGATGTCGTATTCTGGTCTCGTGGTTTTGTTCCTAGTGTCGTGAGTTAAAATGCCTCGATTCTTCCAGGCGCAGTTAAACCTGCATGCAGCCATGCAGGAGCTAGCTTGCATGTTGCGGGTGAGCTACCACGCACAAGTGCCAGGCGGGACGTTGGCGAGTGCTGCGCGCGCGCTTGGCTTGCATGGGCCATGCAGGAGTAATTGCATAGCGCTGTGCACGAAGGGGCATAACCGGATGAAGTACAGAAACGAGAAGACTTGGTCTGTGCACCAAAGCCAAATGCGACACTTAAAAAAACGGAGGGAGTATATATAACTCAATAAGCATTTTCTAAAGGCCCCAACATAACATCAAACAAAATCACAGTAGTTCAGGTTCAGATAACATTCAGGTCCGAGCAAAAGCCCAATCCACTGGCTACCCTAGGCTCCAAATCCTCCAAAACAGGAAAAGACATGCCCCCATATTGCCATATGCAGCTATGCTTCATATACGGAGCAGATTTAGCTAAACCCTCAAAATTTGCAAATATTATGGCAGAGCAGAACTAATATGGAACATTGGGGTTAGCTAAACCTGCAGCTTCATAAAAAAAAATCAGAAAATTAGAACCCCGTCTGTGGCAGTGGAGAAGTCCATGGTAAAGTGGACGGAATGGAGCACCCCAACCTCCATCCATCCATCCATCCCAGAAAGGAAGAACAACTCCAAACCAAAACCCCGCCCAAGTAACCTAGGGTTTACTTACCAGCTAAGGGAAGCAATCAAAATATCAAATCCAACGCCAAGATGGATCTACGCTGCAAACAGGACCCATGCTCATCGTGGCAGCGGCAGCGGCGAGGGAAGGTGGAGAGGACGGGTGGATATGGATCTAGGGCTTGGCAGTGTTTCCACGCCGGCGCGAATGGGTAGAATGCCAAAAGAGGTGCAATAAGGTGGTACCCAGATTCAATTTGGAATGTCAATCTTTATTATCCGTTAACACACGCTTTGCGTTCACCTAAATCGAATCACAAGAACAAAGAACAGCTCATCTTCTTCTTCTTCCTCTTACAACAAGAACCGACTAACATGCTCCTCCTAAGAGTCCATTATCTAGTATATATGGATATAGTGTTAACTATCAAGTACTTGATAGGATTAGATATAATCAAAACATACTATGATGGCAGTGAAGTGCATTACAATTCATGAATATTATGCTTTCTTGCTACAAGCAACTACTCTGAGTTGGATTAAACAAATTTAATTATCAAACATTAGATTAAACAATCTAAAAGGTCTATTTTCAAGCAAGTAATCTGAACTAAACTAATTTCACTATCAAACATCGGGTTAAACAATCTGAGATATAATCTTCTAATCACATCAACATGCTCACTTCTCTGCTCATATTACAGTTTGACACGGAACGCAATAGGAAACTATTTATGTTCATGGAAACAAGTAATCCACAGTATGCTTCTGAACACATAAATGGTAGACACCTCCCCCTCGCAGCTGCAGGATCACTAGCGGCTGCTGAAAAGGGATGTTTCTGCAACTGTATCTCTCACATGTAGAAGTAGTCGAACAGTATAACTGAATGAACACACAGGTTTAAATGACAATGAACACGCAGGTTAAATGGCAGTGAACACAGAGGTTAAATGAACCATTGTTAATCTCATGTAAATTTTCCTGCAGGCTGCAGATACGGCAATATAAAGAAAAAGAAGTTCAATTACAGTAAATGTGCAACAAGTTGTTGGTTATGTCCATGACGGCATGACCAGATAGGTGCTAGGGTTGGCCAGTTGGGGCTCACCTTGGGATCTTGCTACTCGTAGGGACCACGACTACCGGAGGCGGAGGAGAACGCGCACGCGGGCACCGGAATCAAGGACGCCGAAGGGGAGTAACTGTGACCGAGTTGGGGCAGGCCCGCGTTGCTGCGAGATTAGTGGCCTGTCCCGGGGGGCGCATGCGCCCCCAGGCGCGGGGATATGCGCCGTCAGTCGCCGGCCGCAGGGATGCGCCGGCCGCCAGGTGATGTTGCTCCGGTGCTGGCTATCGGGTGGCTGCCGGGGGTGGCGGCGGCGGCGGCGGCGGCGGCCTCGCGACTCGCCGGATAGAAACACTGCAGTCTGTAGCTGGAGAATGGGCGACTCGTGGGTGAGCGCTGCCCGTGCCCGGTGTCATGAGGCCGGGCGTATTTCCACGGGGGAAACGGGCTGCTCGGGGCCTAGACCGCGCGCCGTGGGCTTCCAAACTTGCCGCAGAGGCGGCCCGTGGAAACTTTCAGCCTTGGTTTCCAGAACAAAGGAATGGCCCGGTTCGCCTCGGAAAAATGGGCTTCCAAACTAGTCAGATTTTCTCTTCCGTAATGTTTGGTTTAGTGCGTCCTCCCCGCACGTGACGACTAAGAAAAAAAAAAGGTGCGCGCAGTTGCAATCAGGCGGGCCCATACCGGACCTTTCTGCGGGGCAGCGCGTGTGCGGCCACTGATTCAACGTGGGGTGCATACGACGTGGGGCAGCGCATGGGAGCTCGTGCGGTGTGGGGCGCGGGGCAGCGCATGCGGCATCGCTCGGCGTGGGGTGCATGCGGCGCGTGGGGGCCTATGCATGGGCTATGACCAGAGAGAAGGACTGACAGAGAGAGGAGTGCAGGGCCCGCATACTCTATGGCATTGAGCTCTGTATGTTTCACGCATTTAGTTGCATGTGTTTCATCAGGATGTTGTATGTGTTTCGTCTGAATGTTGCATATGTTGCAATGGCTATACATGTATGTTGCAAGTATATGTTTCAAAATTTTCATTAGTTTTAGACATATGTTGTAAATGTTTTATTTGGATGTTGCATATGTTTTATTTGGCAAAGCTAGAGCAAAATAGATGGTGGTGCAACTACAAATAAATGATTAAGAGGTTTACCGAAATAAGTACCATTAGGATGATAAAAAAACGTCAACATAGAAAAAAATACATCGTTTAACTTCAAGTCCTGAATATCTTCGACAATTTGACGGCCTAGAAAAAGAAAACAAATGACTTGTGATTCAACTTTCATTTTTTCAACCAAAAAATGAACAAATGAAAATAATATAATCAATTACCTTTAATCTTCATCTTGAAATCTATGTCCTTGCATTTTCATGAAGCGACGAACCACAACGATATTCGTGACTTTCATCGTCTCTTCTTTCTCCACGTAGCAAATAACTGAAATAAGGCAATTATTCATAAATTCATCACCAATGCAATTGCACAAAGTTGTCTTCACAGTCTTCGTACGGGAGAAAATCCTCTCACTGTAGCAGTAGCAACCGGCAACACTAGTAGAAGCTTCATGAGTTGACTAGGTGAGCGGCCGTGCCTTACAACGGGAGAGTACTCACGTATACCTGAGTTATTTATTGCAATAATGCTATTACGAATCACCTCAACAAAAAAAAAATCTCAATTGAACTTTAAGATGGTCTTTTTTTTGTTATAACATCATACTTCTGCAAGGCGTATATTCGTATTAAATAAAGACATATATTCGTCTTAAATAAAGACGTATAGACGACACATATGTTGTCCTCAAAATTAACTTTTTTATCGTTTGACGTGGAGCAAATCCATTTATTCAAAACATTGAGATGAGATGGCATTATTACCATTCAACACACTTAAGCATTTACGGTCTAGTTAGTTGATATTTGATATAATGATAAATTCAGAAGTTATCAATTCACTGAACATGTACAGAAGAGAAGTTTGCATGAAAAATTGGTCAAAATCAACTATGTCTAGCTCTAGCACTATTTTGATTTTTTCTTGACACAGGTTCTGTGCATCCTGAAGGAACAAAGACGCAATCGTTTAAAAAAAACCCCTCTTCGTACACAGCGATAAATTTCTACTATATAAATACAAAGAGTTAACTTTGTAGGCGTAACAGTGGGGACATCTATGTGTGACATGAATAATCATTATTTGCTAAACTGGGTTGTGGCCTTGTTCAGTTGTTGATAGTGAAGGTGGTTATATCTGAATTACTAAAACTTCTTCCGTGTTTGCAAACACAAACTATCTTCGGCAATTAAGCAAACAACTACAAAGTTAAAAGATAATAAAATAATATGAAATATACTCAGAATGAGTAAATTTGGTTAGAATTAAAGAAAAGCTTTACTTTAGCTGACTCGATCATGTTGACATCGCCTTGTACAGATATGCCCGAATGGCCAATTCCATATAATTGTTCATGACAGTCAACCGAATAGAGTAATACGTACTAAAGATTAGTCATAATCTATCCCAATCCTTTCAAACATTAGACAGAGCCACAGAGGAGGGAGAGAGGATTGGGGAGGTACCTACTAACCTACAGCAGGAGCACGTCCATACGATCGTACGGGGCCAACGAAGTGCAGTGCAGCGATTCGTGAAGGAACTCCTCATAGGGCGATGCAGGCAGCAGAGGCTGACAGCTGACTCCATCGCCACCGCGGTTAGGATGGGATGGGGGGTCATGACGCACACCTCCAGCTCTCGAGCATGTGAACGACCGGCGTTTGGACGATGTGTGCCGTGACAGCAGCTTGTCTGGGCGACTGTCCTGACGAGGAAGCCCAGGTGCCCTTTTGCTCCTCCTCCAGCCGCAACTTGCGCGTGGAAGACGACGATCGGGATGGAGAGGACGCAATCTTTAGTCAAATCTCAGCAGGAAGCCACGCATTGGTGGTCAGTGGAAAATAAAATGGGAAAGGAGTAGAATAGGAAATCATAGAACACATGATTGTTACTTTAATGAATATCATAACAAAAACAAATCGCATCATGCTAAGCATAGGGAGACAGAGAGGAGTAGCAGATCCATGGCAGGGAGAGGCCAGCAAGGGCAGCGGAGGTCCAAGTCCATGCATCCGGCGAGAATGATTTGTTGCCGGTTCCAGGTACAAGGATCGGACGAGATGGATGTCGCTGCCTCGCTGGGTCACAAGGAGATCACGCCGGGTCAGCCCAGTCGCCATGTTAGATGTTACAACACTTTGCCACTCTGCATCTGCCTCGGTTCTGGTAGGGCCGGAGGCTTGATCCACACCGTTCGTCGGGGGGAAAGAGGTCGTCTCACCTTGGGCAAATCGCAGGCGGCGGCGCCGTGTTGGAGTTGGAGGCAGCCGAGGATTGGGGCGATGGCGGCCTTGGGTTGGAGGCGAGCGTGGGCACGAATCTGCGATGATCAGTGCGGGGGCAACGGAGAAGGCTAACCATGGTGGGAGGCGGCAGACAAAGGCACGGTCACGGAGCCACGTCGATAAAAACTACCGTGGGTAGAAGGTCGTGGATCGTAGGTGGACGACGTGCGTGGACGGGCATACGCAGTAAGGCAGACGAAAACCGCACGAGTCGGACGAAAACTAACTGCCTCGGCAGACTGAGACAGACACTTCCTTCTTCGTATAGTAGAGATAGAGAAGATAAACTAATGGATATCACTCATGTTTTTTTAGTCTCCACCCATTCAGACTAGTAAGATAATTCTTCTTACTTGATTCGCTCACACTATGAAAAGCAACCTCAATATGCTGATTTTTTCGTAACAGATCATCACACTTCTTCGTTGCGATATAGTGTGCGCCACCGACATCTCCTACATGAATTCTTAGGCTTTCATGAAAAGTGTTCCAACTATTTTTAACAAATGCATCATAACCGGCATCCTTCTTATCTCTAAATAAAAAAAAAAACATGGACTCACTATATTCAAGCCAATCAAACTCTTCAAACCATTTTGGAACTAATCTTCTTGGAACTCCTCCAATATATGTCACAGGAAAATCAAGTGTACGAGGTTGGCAGGGCCTATTCTCCAAGTACTTCCTTCTCATGCTCTCTCTGAGATTAGTATGGTAATCATTAATTTGTTTCCTTAATCCTGGATCATATTTAATCTCCTCGTCCCAATTGATATCATCCAAACAAGAATTCCGAGAATTATTTGCATCATCAGGCTCTGGTGTTTTCCTTTTAAAATACCGTAACATCAAGTAATAACCTGCAAATAACACATAACAAAGGAACATAAATATGCACTGCAACCCAAATAGCCTAAACTGTAATTCAGATTAATTCAGAAAGGAAAAAAGAAGCACGGAGCGTCTAATATTTACCTTAAATCCTTGATTCCTGTTGGCTGTTGACCCTATCAAGGCTAATCACTGAATTGCCTCCAGCCTGCATCTATTAGAATCGGCAACCCAGCCTGCCGGCCGTGCGGCTGTGTGACCAGGGCACCAGGCAGCCTGCAGCTTAGCCTGTAGGTGACCGGTGAGCGAAAGAGCGAGAGCTGAGAGGGAAGCCAGACTACAAGAGGCGAGAGCACAGCGGACAACTGCGAAAGACGAAAGGTCGCTGTGTCGGGAACTCTGATCGATGGAAGCGGAGCGGCACGGAGTCGAGACACAATTCGTCGATTGGCCTTTCTGCTAAGCTTCGTTGATCGGCTGACTGGACTGCTCGTGCTGCTTACTGGGCTGTGGGGAGGTGCTGTGGTGTAGCTTATTGGGCTTTGGGTAGTGCAATAGGGCCGAATCTTATGTGCTATAAGGTGAAAAAAAAATAGTGGTGCATCTGCACCCACGAGGCACAACGTGTCTTCGCCGCTGCATTGTAAACGTTTATTCAAAATGTTTTATCTGCATACGTTCACCTATTTTAGACGTTTATTGCAGAAGTATTTCATGTTGTAACATTAGCAGGCGCAGGAAGCGGAAGCATGCGGAGGCAGTCTCCATGTGCGCAATAAGTGAAGTAGGCATGGGTGGTCCCTACCTGCATGCGCATCAGTAGGCACGAGGCGCGCAACTGTATGCGTAGGCACACCAGCATGCGGGGACGGGTGTGTAGGCACAACAGTTGCATGCGGGGACAAACGTGCATGCGGGGCAGACTTAGCAGCATGCGTGATAGGCGTAGCAGGCGGGGCGGGTGCGACTGTCGGTGTTTCTAATCACCGACTAGTAAATTTGTGATTTGCGCGTCTGGTCCGGATGGTGTGCTCGGAGAACACAAGAATTTATACTGGTTCGGGCAAAATGTCCCTACGTCCAGTCTATTGTTGCTCGTGTTACCGGCACTAGTTTGTAGTAGTGGTTACAAACGGACAAGAGAGGGAGCATGTCCCAAGTCTCTTGTGAAAAAGTCGAACGGAGTTGAGCCTCGTTAAGCTCGTTGAGTCGTGCCCTTCGTGGGGCGTCTTGCTTCTCCTTTTATAGATGAAGGGGAAGGCGCGGGTTACACGAGAGAGATAGAGAAAAGCAAAGAGGAAGGACTCCGGGGTCGCGGCGCCCTTCATCTCCTTTACGCGGGTCCTGCCAGTCCTGTAAATAATGACTAGGATGGCTCCACGTCGTGACCCTGTTCATCACTGGAGCTATACGCGGGTGTCGTTAGCCGATCGTGGTGCTATATTCCGTCCTGGAGGGCGACATGGTTAGCAGATACTCCCGTCGAAAGTCGTACGAGGATTAGGTAGCATAGCGCCACACGCCCAACACCGTTGGCGACGTGAGTCCTCAGGTATGGCCTGTCGTGGCCGCGGGTTACGTCAAGACACGCCTACTCCCTTTCTAGTGTCAGAAGTTTGACCATGGGTTCGAACTCTTAGACCTGTAGTGGTTGGAGGCGGTATGGACCCCCGTTGGGCGAGGCAAAATCCGCGCCCGAGGGGTCGGGCAACACGGAGCCCACGCCCTCAGGGCTTGGCAAGGCGAAGACCGCGCTCGAGGGGTCTGGCGAGACAGAGCCTACGCCCTTGGAGTCGGGCGAGACGGAGCCCGTGCCCGAGGGGTTTGGCGAGACGAAGCCTGCGCCCTTGGGATAGGGCGAGACGGAGCCCGCGCTCGAGGAGTCTGGTGAGACGGAGCCTATGCCCTCGGGATCGGGCAAGAGGGAGCCTACGCCCTCGAGGTCGGGCGAGACGGAGCACGCACCCGAGGGGTCTGGCGAGACGGAGCCTGCGCCCTCGGGATAGGGGCGAGATGGAGCCCACGCTCAAGGGGTCTGGCGAGACGGAGCCTGTGCCCTCAGGATTGGGCGAGACGGAGCCCGCGCCCTCAGGGTCGGCGACATGGAGCCCGCGCCTTCGGGGTCGAGCAAGACCAAAATACGCTCTTGACCATCCGGACGAGTTAGCGTTCGCGGCCATCAGCTTTCTTGTAGGTATCCATAATACTGATACCCAGTAGTAGCCCCCGAGCCTGCGGAGGAGTAAGATACTCCTTCGAAGGCTTTTTCAGACAGAAGGATTTTGAGGGTCCTGATCTCCCTTTGCGGGCTGCGGGCTGTCTTGATAGGGTCGCGATTCCTTTCCATCGCGTTTGGACTCTTTGGGAGCATGCAGCTATGGGATTCGAGGGGTCGAAAAATATCTCTCTTAATTCCGATCCCTTCCTAGGATCCGATCGATCTGCCATTGTCATGAGATCACGTATTCGGTCTCCTTGCGAGTCCAACTTCCCCCGAGCCCCACGCGTAGCAAGGATCCAGTCGAGGGGTCAGCTCGTCTTGTGGTCGTCTCTCCTCAAGCGTTTTTTTCAATAAAACGAAGGGGCTAAGCCGTGCCATATTTTCTTCGATGAACGAATCATGGTGCTCGGTGAGCTGTTAACGGGCTAGTTCGAGTGGGGCCCCGACTTTCCATTCATGGGGGTCTAGCATGGGTTAGCTGGTGACCGACTCTAGATTCCTGGCGACCAATCCATATAGTTCTTGGGTCCGTTTGACCGGTCCCAAGGGCTTGTTGCCTTTCTTCGAAGAAAAACCATGGACTGTGCTTCGGCCAAGACCCGAATGTGGGCCGAGATGCCTGTGGCGCTCATGCGCCTAGGTACCGACTGCGAGCAGGCCCATCCCTTACCACCCCTCACTCTAAAGGACTCCTAGAGTAGTTGTGAACCCATCGGTGGGCCAACCTTCGAACTCCTGGGCCTTAATGGCCCATGGGAGCGTTTTTAGCTCCGTATCCCTTCTCACCTACGGCGGTTTCTAGCCCATCGAGAGCGTGAACCGTTGTCCAGCGCGCCCTTCGAGGAGCGGCTGGGGGTGGCGTGTGCACGATTCTTGGAGAGGTGATGTGACGTAGGGCAGGCGCGTTAATATAGGCAGGCGGTTCACCCCTCGCTCCACGTTCTCTTATAAATAGTGGCCTTTCCTGTCGCCTTTTGGTACGCCTAACCGTAGCCTCACCTTCTCCGCTTCTCTGCCACCAACGCTTTAGATTTCTTGCCCTCGTTTTTGCGCCGCTAGCAAAATCCTTGTTCCTCCGCACTTGCCCTTCCGCCGTCAATGAAGCTTTTGTTCCTCTGCCCTTGCTTCCTATGGAGTCGTGGTATCGCTCCGATGTCACCCACGCGCGCATGGAGGGCCTTGTCAAGCGTGGCCTTCGCCGTTGGAGGACCGACATGGTGGAGTGTCTCGTGCCCGGTTGTGAGGTGGTGCCGACACCACCTGACGGCTACATCGTGTCCTTCGCGCCCTTCCATGAGCGTGGACTCGCGATTCCTCCCCACACGTTCTTCTAGGGGTTGTTGCACCATTACCAGATCGAGTTGCAGCATCTGAATCCCGATGGGATCCAGCACATCATGGCCTTCATCGCGCTGTGCGAGGGATATCTGGGGATCGAGCCTCACTTTGAGTTGTGGAGGTACTTCTTCTCTGTCTCCCTACTCAAGAAGAGGGATAGAGCTAGGGACCTATCGGTGTCGATGAGATGCGTGGGCATCCACCTCTAGAGGCAGCGGTCCATCGAGTACATGCCCTGCCAGCTGTAAAGGTCCAACAAGGGGTGGTATGCGTAGTGGTTCTACGTGAAGAACGTTGCCGACGCCCCCTTGCCAGACTTCATCGAATGCCTCATCGAAGAGGCGCTGTAGGTGTGGTCGTGGGGACCTCCCGAGAAGGAAAAGAAGAGGATGCATGGTATCCTTGACGCCATTGCGTTCCTAAAGAGCCACGGCCTTCGTGGGGCCGGTGTCATCGAGGCGTATCACGCAAGGAGGGTGGCGCCGCTGATGTCGCCCGGTGCGTAGCTCGACGGGACGGTGTGCACCCAGGGGCCGCTCTACCACAGCGAGGTCATATGATGCATCAAGGAGGCAATGGAGGAGTCTAACACCGCATTCCTGATCCTGGGACATCCAGCAATGCGGTCAGACACGGGCTTCATCGAGCTGCCAATGGGGTTGGGCTTGAAAGCTCTAGTTTGGTTTTAGTGAATTGATGAAACCCTAAGTGCTAACCTAGTTTATCAATTGATCATGAGATAGGTAGCACATTCCAAGTGATGAAGCAAATGAAGATCATGACATGATGATGGTGATGCCATGGTGATGATCAAGTGCTTAGACTTGAAAAGATGAAAGAGAAAAACAAAAGGCTCAAGGCAAAGGTATAAATGGTAAGAGCCATTTTGTTTTGGTGATCAAGACACTTAGTGAGTCTGATCACATTTAGGTTTGATAGCTGTACTATTAAGAGGGGTGAAACTCATATCGAAATGCGATTATCAAAGTGCCACTAGATGCTCTAACTCATTGCATATGCATCTAGGATCTAGTGGTGTGCTAACACCCTTGAAAATGTTTGTGAAAATATGCTAACACACATGTGCATAAGGTGATACACTTGGTGGTTGGCACATTTGAGCAAGGGTAAGAAGCTTCACCGTTGGAGTGTCTGTCGGTGCACTATACAGAAAAGACAGGATTTTACAAAGCGTAACAGACGTATCCGGTGGCTAAACCCAGGTGAACGAAGGTCACTGTAAGTGACCAGATGCTGGTCTCGGTAGGACCAGCACGTCCGGTCAGCGGCAGCAGTGAGCGTGTGATTTTGGTCTCATGACCGGATGCTGGCGCGAGAAATGACCAGACACTTAGGGCCTGAGTCCGGTTAGTATGACGTATGATGATCATATGCAGCGCACAGGGGAGACGTTGAGTGACCGGACGCTGGGTGAGTCCGGTCGGTCATGACCGGACATGTCCGGTCGTGATTTTTCGCTTCTGGTACCTTACTAGAAACGACCAGACGCTGGTGTTGGTGCGTCCGGTCACTTTGAGCAGTGCGTCCAGTCACTGCTTAAATGTACTGATGACCGTTGAGATCGGGCGATCAGCATTTGAAGCCGATGACACATGGCAAGCATCGGATGACCGGACGCTAGGGTCCTATGTCAGGTCGATCTGACCAGCGTGTCTGGTCACCTTGTGTTGTGCCTAGTGCAGGAGTACAATGGCTCTATTTCGTGGGGGCTCCTATTTAAGCCCCATGGCCGGCTCTAGCTCACTCTCTTGGCCATTTGCATTAACATAGCAACATTGTGAGCTTAGCCAAAGCCCTCCCACTCATCTCCATCATAGATTCAATATCTTTGTGAGATTGGGAGTGAATCCAAGTGCATTGCTTGAGTGTTTGCATCTAGAGGCACTTGGCGTTCATGTTTTGCTGTGGAATTCACTTGTTACTCTTGGTGGTTGCCACCACCTAGACGACTTGGAGCAGTGAGCATCATCAAGCAAAGGTTGGTGATTATCTCCAGCTCCGATCGTGGTGATTGTGAGGGGTTCATGACCTTTTCCCAGCGGAGAGCCAAAAGGTACTCTAGTGAATTACCCGTGGCTTGTGTGATCCTCATCTTGTGTTGGTTGTGCGGCACCCTATTGAGGATTTGGCGTGTGATGCCAATTAGTGTGTGAACCGCCAAGTGAGTGAATCGCCACAACAAGAACTAGCTTGCCGGCAAGCAAGTGAATCTCGGTAAAAAATCATTGTGTTATCATTTAATTCTGAGGTGATTGGTCTTCATTGATATTGATTCTTGTGATTGATTGGTTCATTCCTCGACACGGTGGTATAACCATCTTACTCTCTCTCTTTACATTACCGTAAACTAGTTATCAAGCTTGTGAGAGCTTGTTAGTTTGGTTAGTGTGGCTCTTTAGTTAGTCTTTGAGAGCACACTAACTTAGTATAGTGACATAACCATTGTGTGGATAGAAACTATAGAAACTAGAATTGTGGTAGGTGGCTTGCATTTTTAGTAGGCTAGCGCAACACTTGCTTCGCCTCATAATTGTCTAACCGGTTTGTTAAGTGTTGTTGTAGAAACTTTTAATAGGCTATTCACCCCTCTAGCCATTAAGACCTTTCACCGTGGCAAATGTGGTGCGGCTGGGTGTGGCCGCAATGTCATAGGCCAAAACGGCGTAGCCGTAGCCGTCATCTGCACAGGTGGCCATGACGTCACAAGGGGAAACGGCGCAGCTAGAGCCACCATCCACGTAGGTGGCCGCCTCTGCGATGGTGCGGATGGAGGAGGACGCACCCGAGGCGTCTGTGGTGGACGTAGCGCGACCGGGTGCGGCCGTGACGTCATAGGCGAAGACGGCGCAACCTGAGCCGTTATCTGCGTAGGTGGTGAAAGCTCTAGTTTGGTTTTGGTGAATTGATGAAACCCTAAGTGCTAACCTAGTTTATCAAGTGATCATGAGATAGGTAGCACATTCCAAGTGGTGAAGCAAATGATGATGATGCCATGACATTGATCAAGTGCTTGGACTTGGAAAGAAGAAAGAGAAAAATAAAAAGCTCAAGGCAAAGGTATAAACCATAGGAGCTATTTTGTTTTTGGTGGTCAAGACACTTAGAGAGTATGATCACATTTAGGTTTGATAGTCGTACTATTAAGAGGGGTGAAACTCGTATCGGAATGCGGTTATCAAAGTGCCACTAGATGCTCTAACTTATTGCATATGTATTTAGGATCTAGTGAAATGCTAACACCCTTGAAAATGTTTGTGAAATATGCTAACACATGTGCACAAGGTGATACACTTGGTGGTTGGCACATTTGAGCAATGGTGAAGAAGTTAGAGATGAAAAGGAGTTAGTCTCGCTGGTCACAAGGTGACCGGACGCTGGTCCTAGTGTAACCAGCGTGTCCGGTCAGTTGTAACAGCAGAGATGCTAGCGTCAGTCAAACGATCGGACGCTGGGTCGTTCAGCGACCAAACGCTGGAGGTAGGGTCCGATCCTATTGTTGGGCAACGCACAGAGGCTAGGGTCTCTGACCAGACGCTGGCAGGGTCCGATCGTGCATGACCGAATACGTCCGGTGGGCAAAATGCGTTTCTAGAACCTTACTAGAAACGACCGGACACTGGTGGCTCAGCGTCCGATCAGTTATAGCGCAGCGTTCGGTCAACTCAAGTGACCGTTGAGATCGGGACACATGGCTATCGTCGGGTGACCGGACGCTGTGGTCCAGCATCCGATCAACATGACCGAAGCGTCCGGTCACCTCGCGTTGTGCCCAATGAAGGGGTACAACGGCTCTATTTTGTGGGGGCTTCTATTTAAGCCCCATAGTCGGCTCAAGCTCACTCTCTTGGTCATTTGCATTGATATAGCAACCTTGTGAGCTTAGCCAAAGCCCTCCCACTCATCTCCATCATTGATTCATCATCTTTGTGAGATTGGGAGTGAATCCAAGTGCATTGCTTGAGTGATTGCATCTACAGGCACTTGGTGTTCGTGTTTTGCTATAGGATTCACTTGTTACTCTTGGTGGTTACCGCCACCTAGATGGCTTGGAGCAGCAAGGATCGTTGAGCGGAGGTTGGTGATTGTCTTTAGCTCTGATCGTGGTGATTGTAAGGGGTTCTTGACCTTTCCCCGACGAAGAGCCAAAAGGTACTCTAGTGGATTGCTCATGGCTTATGTGATCCTCATCTTGTGTTGGTTGTGCGGCACCCTATTGAGGATTTGGCATGTGAAGCCAATTAGCGCGTGAACCTCCAAGTGAGTGAATCGCCACAACGAGGACTAGCTTGCCGGCAAGCAAGTGAACCTCGGTAAAAAAATCATTGTGTTCATCATTGATTCTGAGGTGATTGGTCTTCATTGTTATCCCTCCTTGTGATTGATTGGTTCATTCATCTACACGGTGGTATAACCTTCTTGATCACTCTCTTTACATTACCGCAAACTAGTTGTCAAGCTCTTTAGTGTAGCTAGTTGTGAGAGCTTGCTTGCTTGGTTGGTGTGGCTCTTTAGTTAGCCTTTGAGAGCACACTAACGTAGGGTAGTGTCATAGCTATTGTGTGAATAGATACTATCTAAACTAGAATTGTGGTAGGTGGTTTGCATTTTGAGTAGGCTAGCGCAACACTTGCTTCGCCTCATAATTGTCTAACCATTTTGTTAAGTATTGTTGTAGAAATTTTTATTAGGCTATTCACCCCCCTCTAGCCATTAGGACCTTTCAAGTGGTATTAGAGCTGAGGTTACCGTGATTTGAGGCTTAACAACCTTCAGTGTAAAAATGGCTCAAATCAACAACACCAAGAAGCCACCCTAATTTGATGGCACAAATTATCCTTATTGGAAGTCAAAGATGACCACACACATTAAGTCAATCAATAGAAAGGTGTGGAAGGTAGTGGAAACCAAAATTGAGGTTGGTGATCCGGAGAATCCCACCGCCACCGAAGAAGTGCTTCTCCAAGATAATGACATTGCTCTAAGTGCTATTCATGATGCAATTGATGAAAGAACATTTGAGCAAATCAAGAATATTGAGATGGCTCATGAGGCTTGGAAGAAATTAGAAGAATCATTTGAGGGCACTCAAGCCGTGAAGGGTGCAAAGGCATACATCCTCAAAGAGAAGTTTGAAAGCTTCAAGATGAAGGAGGATGGGAGTGTGCCGGAGATGTTCCATAGGCTTTAAGTGCTTGTCAATGATCTTAAAGCACTTGGTAAAGAGGTGAAGGACAAGGACTTCTCACATAAGTTCTTGAGATGTTTGCCTTCAAGATTTGGTACATTGGTCACCATTCTAATGAGAAGCGGTTTGGACACCATAACACCAAACCAAGTATTGGGGGATATAATGATCGATGATACATATAGAGATAATGATAAGGAAGAAAAGAAGGAGAAGAAAGATAAGAAGAAGGATGACAAGAAGAAGAGCATGGCATTCAAAGCCACATCATCCAAGGGCAAAGCTAAGCAAGAAACATCAAGTAAAGATGATGATTCATGGGATAATGATGATGATGATGAGAAGATGGCTCTCTTTGTCAAGAGATTTGGCAAGTTCATAGTGAAGAAGGGCTATCATGCTAGGAGAAAGAAGTCTTCATCCAAGAACAAATAAGAGTCAAGAAGATGCTTCAAGTGTGGAAGCAAAGATCATCTTGTTGCTCAATATCCATACAATAGCGACAATGATGATGACAACAAGAAGAACAAGAAGAAGGACAAGAAGGAAAAGAAAGAGAAGAAGGACAAGATGGCCTTCAAGAAGAAGAAGGGTGGTTCATATGTAGTCACTTGGGATAGCAATGCTTCATCAAGTGATGATGATGATGATAGTGATGATGTCAAGACCACCTAGAAGAAGGTTCTTGCAAGCATTGCTATCAATGAGAAGCCTTCTCTCTTCGAATCTTCATCATGCTTCATGGCTAAGGCCACTAAGGTACAATCTTGTGATGATGAAAGTGATGAAGAACATGATGATGAAAATGAACATGAAAATGAAAATGATAGCGATAGTGATGATGATGAGCCTACCAAAGATGAATTGTTTGACATGCTACAAGATGCTAAAGAACATTTTGACATTAAGAGAAGAGAATGCAAGAGCTTGAATAAGGAGGTAAAAGCCCTTAAGCAAGCCCTTGATTAGCTCAAAGCAACTCATGAGAGGCTAGAGGAAGCCCATGAGAAACTAGGCAAGGCTCACAAGAAGCTTGAAAAAGCTCATTCTTCTTTGCTTAATGAGCAAAATAAAAAGAAGCATGTTGAAACTTGCAATATAGGCTTAACTTGTGATATAATTGATGAATCATTATCTATACCTATCATTGTTGCTCCTCCACCTCATCTAGTAGTGATGGTCTCACTTGTGATGCTTCACTAGTGGTTGAGAATGAGAACCTCAAGAACGAGGTCAACAAGCTCACTCACACCAATTAGCGCGTGAACCTCCAAGTGAGTGAATCGCCACAACGAGGACTAGCTTACCGACAAGCAAGTGAACCTCGATAAAAAATCATTGTGTTCATTATTGATTCCGAGGTGATTGGTCTTCATTGTTATTCATCCTTGTGATTGATTGGTTCATTCATCTACACGGTGGTATAACCTTCTTGATCACTCTCTTTACATTACCGCAAACTAGTTGTCGAGGTCTTTAGTGTAGCTAGTTGTGAGAGCTTGCTTGCTTGGTTGGTGTGGCTCTTTAGTTAGCCTTTGAGAGCATACTAACATAGGGTAGTGTCATAGATATTGTGTGAATAGATACTATCTAAACTAGAATTGTGGTAGGTGGCTTGCATTTTGAGTAGGCTAACGCAACACTTGCTTCGCCTCATAATTGTCTAACCATTTTGTTAAGTGTTGTTGTAAAAATTTTTATTAGGCTATTCACCCCCTCTCTAGCCATTAGGACCTTTCAGGTGGCTGCATCAGCGGTGGGGCGAACAGAAGAGGGCGCGCCCAAGATGTCCTTAGCGGATGTGGCGATGGGGCAGGCCTCCACGTCTACGTCACCCGCCCCCTCTACAGTCAGAAGGGCTGCTCCAGAGGAGTTGTTGTCGCAAGAGGGGTCGGCGCCACTTGGGATCGACACGGAGCCATGCCGGTCTCTGGTCCGAGTGGGCGGCGACACGCACGCATGGGAAGGATCCTAGATCTGGTGGACAGACCGATGGGACCCAGGGGCAACACTTTTTGCCCTTGATAACACCATGGAGGAGAGGGAATAAGGGAGCGTCCACATGGAGGTTGGGACCACGGTTCGCGCCCAAACCACCGCGCTGAGCTCGTTGCGCGATGTCGTCGCCTCGATTGTCCAGGTATGATATGACCGTGTTTCCGACTCTCGTTTTCTCTTTCTGTGCCTCTAAGTCTTGTCCTCTCTGCAGTCCCTTATGGTTCGCAGCCGGGAGAAGTCCCAATTCCTTCGTCGCGAGAAGGACGTTTGGGACTGCCTTGCTGAAGAGACACGGCGAAGTGAGGGGCTGGCCGCACAACTCACTGCCGCCCGTCAGGAGGTGGCTGAGCTTGCCCCCGCCGCCCGAGAGCTGGCAGACCTCCGAGTTAGGGAGAAGCATGCTCGCTATAATGCCCATGAGGCCGGGAAGAAACTCATGACCTTGATCGAGAGGGCGCGCACGGACGCCACGGAGGCCGAGCGGCTACGGAAGGAGTGGGACGATTTGCTCCGGGCCATAGAGGGGCTCCGCATGGAGTGTGACTTGGCTCGCTAGGAGCGCACTGATGCCCAGCAGCGGATCGACCTCCTCAAGGGTGAGCTTGAGGGAGAGAGGGACCTGAAGGTTGTGGCCCAGGGTGTGTTCGCTAGGCTCGCCACGGAGGTCGGTCAGTGCCAGGAAGAGGTTCGACGCCTGGATGCTGAGGTGACCCTGCAGCGCGATGAGGTGTGCTAGCTTTGGGCGAACGTGGACGGTAAGCCTCCAGTTTCCCTTGTTCTCTTTCCCCCTAGAATCCATGGTAGGTGTTTTGACATGGTCGGTATGTGATTTGGACAGGTCTTGACGACAAGCTTGGGGCGGAGGTGACGAAGAGCCACGGCCTGGAGAAGGAGCTCGGCGAGGTGAAGGCCTCCCTCCTAAAGGAGAGCGATGAGCATGATACCGTAGGCGTCGCCGTCTAGCTGGTCTACGATGACCTCGAGCTGGCCCCGGAGCAGGAGACGAGCTCGTTCGTGGTCCACGCCGTCCGGATTACAGATCGGGCGC